>NC_056748.1:82258819-82376319 GCF_019279795.1 Protopterus annectens | reverse complement strand
TGTATGCAGTTCTGCTGGAATACAGTAAGTGTTGGTATCCTGCTCTCTCCAAAGCAAAAAACACAGCATCCATGGGACCTGATGGTGTCCCCGGCTGTGTGCTCCACGAACTCAACGAGGAATTAAACCCACAGCTAGGACAGCTGTTTAATCATAGTCTTACCTCTGGATATGTACCCAGGGAGTGGCGCACTGCAACTGTGGTCCCACTTCACAAAGGCGGTGCCTCCACCGACCCTGGAAATTACCGTCCCATTAGCTTGACAAGCCTTATCTGCAAAGCCATGGAGAGGATCATAATGGACCTCATAAATAAAGACATAGGGAATTTGCAGACTTTGGATCCATCCCAGTTTGGCTTTGTCAAAGGCAGATCATGCCTTCTAAACTTGGTTGACTTTTTCGAAACAGTCACCAAAGCCATTGATGAGGGAAAGGCAGTCCATACAGCCTACCTCGATCTGGCTAAGGCCTTTGATACAATACCCCACTCGGGTATCATTGAAAAACTCATCAGCTTAAATGTTAACCCATACATCACAAGATGGGTTGCAAACTGGATGAGAGACAGAACCCACAGGGTCAGAGTTGCTGGCGCCATGTCAGACTCAAAGCCTGTCACAAGTGGTGTACCACAGGGCTCAGTCCTGGGCCCACTCTTGTTTGGCATCTACTTTTCCGAAGTACAAGCAAACACAGGAGGGTTATGGCTGACAAAGTTTGCAGATGACTGCAAACTGGGCGCCATAGTAGAAAACACATCTGACACAGATATCCTTCAGAAGGGTCTCACAGAAATGGATAACTGGTGCCAGAGCCATGGCCTAAAGTTAAATGCCAAAAAATGCATAGTCATACCCTTCGGGAAAAACAAGGTTACCCCTAGCTACCAAATAGGTGGCAATCCACTGAGTACAGAAGAAGTTATCAGGGACCTGGGGACCCAGGTTGATAGTAGTCTGTCATTCGACACCCATGTAGCTAAAGTAGTTAGGAAGACCTTCTACATTGCCCACCTTATCATGAAGGGATTCTCATCTAGATCAAGGGAGGTCATAGTCTCCCTATACTCATCACTCATCAGACCAATGATTGAATACAATGCCCCATTCGGAATGTATCTGACCCGACACTTGCAGCAGCTGGAGAGGCCACAAAAGTTCCTCACCAAAAGGATAAAGGGTCTCAAACATCTGTCCTATGCTGCCCGACTGAAAGAACTCCAGCTCTATTCAGACGCTTACCGCTTGCTCAGAGGTGACCTTTGCCTAACATACAAGGCCATGTCAAACCCAGATTTGATGAATATGCTTCACCTCAAAAAATCTAGATCCGTCAGAGCCACAAGGGCGGGAGACTTAAACCTCGACACGGCTATTAATAGGACGTGCTGGAGGGATAGATTCATCACCCAAAGACTCCCTATGCTGTGGAATAAAATCCCGGTATATGTGAGGCAGAGCACCTCGCTGGCCTTGTTCAAGAGAAATCTTGACCAATGGATGGGAGATCGCAGATATACCCCAGGGATTACCTCAGTGTCACTGCTCAACAGAGGCACAGCAAAATAATGGGTATAGTTCCCCATACTAAAGGGGTGGCTTAAGCCACAAATCTATGGGCTAGGCTTGTAAATGCCCTCGGGCAGATAGCCTAGTATGAACCTATGAACCTATGAACCTATGAACCTGTGTGTTTTCAGTATTCTGTGATTCAGTATTTTGAGTTTTCAGTCTTTTGAACTTTCAAGATTTTGCTCTCAGTCATTTGAAATTCAAGATTTTGGGCTTTCAGTCTTCTGAAGTGAATCCATATATATATAAAACTTATTTGCCAGAATTTCATTTGACCAAGACCAATTCGCAGAAAGTTCAATTTACCGAAAACTCATTTGACTGAATCTCATTTCACCGAAAGCTTACAATGCTGCATTTCAAAATAAGTGAGTTTATGCCAATTCCTTTTCATGATCTCACAGATCCAATTTACATCTGAAGAAAAGGATAGCGTCATCTTAGCTTTTTTAGTTTTTTCTTTTTTCAGTTTTGACCTACTCAGTAGTGATCATGCCGCAGAGTCAGCCACGGTCCATGAAGTGTTGTGAGGAGATGCAAGAATGAGTGATCTTATATTTAGAAATCAGTAAGGCTTTGGCCTCTGTACCTCCCAGAAAGATGTTTGAAAATGAAAGGTTATGGAAGTAGTTCTTGTACTGCTACTTAGTAAATAAAAGAGGTTTTATTAATAAAGGTAAAAATGGTGGAACATGGTTGAGAATGACCCTAAAATGAGATAAGACAATAGCTAACAAAAGTAGAGTAGAAAGACAATGGAAACATCAGATAAACTGTGTAAGATGAGCAGAGATGGGAAGTAGAAGGGGACATAGTAGTGTCTGGGTTTTAAGAGACATTATCCACAGAAGGTCTCAGTTCAGGAGATAGGGAACTGGTGCTGTGATCCATGGAGATGTCTTGGTTTCTGGAGCTGATACACTACTGCCATGATCTCCAAAGGCATATATATTTTAGAAGATAAAGCACTAAATACCACAATATGCAGAGGTGCCTGAATTTCAGGCTACCATATTTAAAACAGCAGATTTTAGTTTATTGTTAGCCTTTATTTATTTTGTCAGTAATTATTTTCACATTACATGAAATGATTTTAACTCTTTTTGGCTAATAAATTATGAAAGCAATTCCTGGGGTTTTGTTATAATTCTCTACTGAATGGGGTCTTCCATAAGATCTCATTTCGTTTACCTTCATGTGTGTGTATTGCACACGGGCTAACAGCAATTGTCTGAAAGGGTGTTTGCAAAGTTTGCTGTCTCTCTAACATGTTTTGCTAATGTCGCAGGCTAGGTTAAGATCCAAGGAGCAAGTGACTCTTGTCCTGTTTGATTTGCGGATGTGCAGCATTTTCATTAGGGCAGAGTCAGAGACTGCTCTGTAAGCCAGGAACAAGTCACCTATCAGCAGCCTACAAATTATAATGACAGGGCTTTCAGTCTTTTCATGTAAGTCACACTTTGGAGGCCCTGGATTCTCTTGGATAGAAACCTCTGTGGTCTTTGCAGTTGCTGCGGGTGTCTGGTGAGATACATACAGAAGGGAGCATTGTAGTCAATTAGTGATCTAATAAGGGTCGAGTATAGTGGAGTTGTAATCTACTTAGTATTTGATGTGATGCCCTTATTTATGAAATGCACAATGTAGAGGGCTGCCCTTACCACTATAAACACATAGTGATTGAGGTTTAGATTGCTATCAACCTGTGTTCCCAAGTCTTGCACCACTGGGTTTGAGCTTAGATGGGTGTTATCTATATCATAATTAGCATGAGCTCTTCTTTGCCAAAGGGCATAATGAGGCATTTTTCTTGTGCTTAGTTTTAGTCTGTGACATTGGCACCAATCATTTGTCTGCGTCAGCCACTTCTGTAATATGTTTACATTGTTTTGGGACTCAATGATTGTGCTCAGTTTGCAGTCATCTGTAAACTTGGTAAGCCACAGACCATCAACTTTTGCCTGGACCTCAGAGAAATAGATTCCAAACAGTAGAGAGCCCAGCATAGATCCCTGTGGTACCCCACTGGTAACTGGCCTACTGGTGGAAGTAGACTTCCCAACTTTGACAGTGTGCCTTCTGTTGGTAAGTCAGTTGGCTACCCCTCTAGTGACATATGGCTCAATTCCCAGCTGGGACAGTTTCTCAATGATTCCTGAGTGGAGGATTGTGTCAAAACACTTGACTAAGTCAAGATAGATGGTATGTACTGCTTTGCCCTCATCCAGGGCTTTGGTAACATTCTCAAAGAAGTCCACCAGGTTTAATAAGCAAGATCTACCCTTGACGAAATCAAACTGGGTTGGGCCAAGAGTTTGAAGGTCACCTGTGTCCTTGCTGATAAGGTCCATGATGGCTCTTTCCATGACCTTGCAGATAAGCCTGGTTAGGCTTATGGGGTTGATCGTTTCCTGGGTTGGTTGATGGACTTCCTTTGTGCAAGGGGATTACTGCTGCTGTTCACCACTCTGCTGGAACAAAGCCAGTGCTCAGGCTATGGTTAAACAGAATGCCAAGGGGTTCCCCTTGGTCTTGTTTTAGAATGTTTAGTAAGCAAGCTGGGATGTTGTCTGATCTCATAGAGGATGTGTTTTTCACCTTGGTGAGTGCTCTTTGGAGATACTCATTAGATGACTGGTGTCAGGAATGGTTTGGGGTATGGCTGGTGGGAACAAGGGGGCGAAGTTATTGCCATATCTGTCAGCTAGCAGGTTGGCAGTTTCCTCAGGTTCAGTGTGAGTGGTACCATCTATTATAAGTTCAGCAGACAGCTGGGGATTCCCTTTTATGTTTTGAACATAGCTAAAGAATGCCTTAAGGTTGTCTTTAACTGTGGATGCTAATTTAGTCTTGTAACAGCTTTAGAGGACTTTATAAGATATCTGATTTGCTTGTTCAAGCTGTGGAGGGTATTCTTCCTCTGTTGAGTAAGTTCCCTCTTGTTCCTAAATATCAGTTTCTTCCTTTTGTTATATAACTTATTTATACATACAATCTATTTATTTATTTATTTTATTTATTTATTTCCAGTTTGATAACCGGGGTGGTTCACTGGGCTCAAGGAGCCCATTTTCAGTGGAGGCCCGGGGAGAAAAGCTCCGAAATTGCAAAAATAAAATAAAAAAAATTAAAAATAAAACATAGCATTATATAATATTTTAAACAAATGTAAAACAATACAGTGAGATGTAGCAAAAATACAGTGCATTAAGAAAAAGATAGAAAACTTGAGGATAGTTCATGATATACATACATGGTAAGTAGGATGGCCATTGGAAAGTGAAAAGAGTAGTAAGAAATATATACACAAAATGAGGAGAAAGGAGAGAGAGGCAGCTGAGTAGTAGAGAAGGAGACAATTGTTTATTGGAAAATGATTCAGGTGTGATAAGAGATGGGGAGATATACAGAGGAGAAAGAGGCTAATGTTTAGTAGAAAAGTATTGGACACATTATTTAGATAGTTAGTGTCATTTGTTAGTCAATTTTATATAGATGTAGAAGGAAGGAAGAAGTATATAGGGAGGGAGAGTAGAGAAAAGAAGGCTATGTATAGTATTTGCATTATGTACAGTAAAGGTTTAGAACTTATGTTAGAATTGGTGAGGTGAAGCTGTTGGGAAAGAACAGCATGGTGTAGAAGTACTTAATGAAGTACAAGTAGGAGTGAGTTTAGTAGGATTAGGTGGGTAGAGAGCAATTACATTTCCAATTATGGGAAAGATGGGAATGGAGCTGGGATTTGAAGTATTCAAAGTTTTTAGAGATTTTTAGTGAGGGGGGAAGAGAGTTCCATTTTTTTGCTAAGGAGTTGGATAGCAGAGACTGGCCAGCTGGACGTTTTGGTTTGAAAATAGAAAGTTGATTTTGTTGGGCAGATCTTAGGGGTCTGTGAGGAGTATAAGATGGTAGGATATTTGTTAGAGCAGGTCATGCAGTAGGTTTAAATATTAATTTGTGGGCTGTAGTGAGTTGGAGGTAGTCAAAGTAGTTGGGAAGCTTTAGCCATTTTAGCATGTGTAGAGAGGTGCAATGGTGGGAGGAGTGTTTAGATTTAGTAGCAAATTTGGAGATTTTGTTGTAACAGATTTCTAGTTTTGAAGAGATGGCAATCTATCACAGTGGCTTACTTTCTGGGAGGACCTGGTTTTAGTCCTGTCAGGTACAGCTGAGTCAATACATTATCTTAAGTGGCTATATAGGACATTTGTGTACTCTTCTGCACAGGAGTCATTGTTGGCTGTGTTATCAGGGGCTGGAGAAATGCTGGGAAACTGACTGTCCATAGGAAAGTGGGGAGATGCTGTAAAGTGGTCAGCTGAGTGGCCTGCTGCTCTGCGGGCAATGCAGCTGCACACTTCTGCAATGCAGGCAACTCAGCTGAACACTGAGCAATGAATGTCGCCTTTTCATCCCTGATCTTCTATAGAATAAGTCCCCTTGTTAATCCCAGAGCAATAGATGATCTAATTTGCCTTCTCACAAATTAATACTTAAGAATTATCTGGTACTAAACTGTTTCTCAGCTCCTCCCACTAATTAGCTGAATGTTATTCACTATCTGCAAAGGAATTCTTTTCTAACTTTTCTAACTGACCCTAAGACCTCTAAAAACTCCATCATCATCATCTTTCGGCTTTTCCCGTTAGGGGTCACCACAGCGGATCATCTCTTTCTATTTCTTCCTATCCTCTGCATCTTGCTCTGTCACACCAACTGCCTGCATGTCCTCTGTCACCACATCCATAAACCTTATCTTAGGCCTTCCTCTTTTCCTCTTACCTGGCAGCTCCATCCTTAGCATCTTTTTCCCAATATACCCATCATCCCTCCTCAGCACATGTCCAAACCAACGCAATCTCATCTCTCTTGCTTTGTCTCCAAACTGTCCAACATGAGCTGACCCTCTAATATACTGATTCCTAATCCTATTCATCCCAGTCACACCGAGTGCAAATCTTAACATCTTTAACTCTGCCACATCCAGCTCTGACTCCTGCCTTTTTGTCAATGCCACTGTCTCCAACCCAAATAAGATAGCTGGTCTCACTTCTGTCTTGTAGACCTTTCCTTTCACTCTTACTGGTACCCATCTGTCACAAATCACTCCTGACACTCTTCTCCACCCATCCCACTATGCCTGTACTCTCTTCTTCACCTCTCTTCCACATTCACCATTACTCTGAACTGTTGATCCCAAGTACTTAAACTCGTCCACCTTTACCAACTCTACTCCCTGCATCCTCACCATTCCTCTACCCTCCCTCTCATTTACACACATATATTCTGTCTTAGCCCTGCTGACCTTCATTCCTCTGCTCTCTAGAGCATATCTCCACCTCTCCAGGTCTCCTCAACCTGATTCCTACTCTCACTACAGATCACAATGTCATCTGCAAACATCATAGTCCACGGGGCCTCCTGTCTGATCTCATCTGTCAACCTGTCCATCACCACTGCAAATAAGAAAGGACTCAGAGCTGATCCTTGATGTAATCCCACCTCCACCTTAAACGGATCTGTCACTCCCAATGCAGTCCTCACCACTGTCACACTACCCTCGTACATATCCTGTACCACTCTTACATACTTCTCTGCCACTCCTGACTTCCTCATACAATACCACAACTCCTCTCTAGGCACCCTGTCATATGCTTTCTCCAATTCTACAAAAACACAATGCAACTCCTTCTGACCTTCTCTGTATTTCTCCAATAACACTCTCAGAGCAAACATCACATCTGTAGTGCTCTTTCCTGGCATGAAACCATACTGCTGATCACTCTTAAAACTCCAACAGAACAAAAATCTTAAAACAATATAAATGCAATATAAGAAAAATATAAAAGAATAGAAGTAACCAAACTGTAAATAAAAAACTTAAGTTCAAAATCAAATGCAGGCAGAGAACAGCAAGTGAGTTAAATAAGAACTCAAGCTAAAAAATGAAAATATGAATTTTGAATTCAGAATGAGACCTACTATCCATGCTCTTAAGTGATTACTTAGCTTTCAGTTAAATTGAAAAGTCAGATTTTAGTGAGTGTAATGTGTAATGAAGTTAAAAAATGCTTACAAGTTAAACTGGACAACTATAAGTTAATTAAATTCAGAAAACTGTGAAAACCTCAAAACAATAATACAGCATGTAAGTTATCCTAAAAAATATAAGCTATACTAAAAACGATAGACAAATAACTTGCCTTCTGATGATGTATAGATTGGAACTGATGCTGACAGAGTTTATAGTAATTTAGGAGAAAATTCAATCATGGCAATAGAATACCAAGATTATATATTACTTGTTCTGAAGGCAGTATGGATAAGAAATGAAAGTCATACTGATCAAAGAATCATTTGTTGTTAAATAAAGTTATAATGGAGACTTGTAAAATGAAGAATAATCTAAGTATGGCATGGATAGATTACAAAAAAGTATTTGACAGCATTCCACATTCATGGTTAAAGGAGTGCCTCCAATGTATAAGATACACTGGTCAATTACATTACAGTTACCATGAAATAGTGACAAACTATTTTGCAGCTAAGCCATGACAGAAAGCAAATTATTATCCCAGGGATAAAAAAATACAAAGGGGGATATTCCAGGATGACTTTGCCACTGGTCTTTTGTCTTGCCCTTTACCCATTAAGCTGTCTACTTAGCACATTAGGTCATGGTTACAATTTGGTTCCCACAAAACAACAAAGTGCAAGGATTTATCATCTTCTTTTTGTGGGTTATTTAAAACTGTATAGTTCATCATATGAGGAGCTGAAAGCACAACTGGAACTGATCAAAACTTTCTCAGATGATATAAGTATGTCTTTTGAACTTGATAAATGCGCAAAAATAACATTTAAAGCAGGAAAGCAACACAAAGAAAATATCATTCTAGGACAGGAATGTGATATAAAGGAACTTGAGCAAGAGGGAGTATATCAATATTTGGGAACTGATGAAAGATTGACAATAAAACATGAACAAATGTGAACAAAACTCTGTAAAGGATATTTTAGAAGACTAAAATTAATACTGAAAACAGCCTTGACATCGAGAAACAAAGTCCAGGTTATATACCAATTTGCCCATCCTGTTCTAACTTACAGTTTTGGGGTAATTGACTGGCCCCAAAAGGTAATGGATTAGTTGGACAGGAAAACAAGAAAAATGATTCACTCTTATCAAATGATATATAAAAATCAGTATAGACCAAGATTATAAGGAGGTATGGGCCTCCTAGAAATTGTTTACATGTATTGATCTGCAATTGTAGGACTGCATACATATCTGCTGACTTCATCTGATCCAAACATAATGAAAGTTTTGAAACATGAAAAGAACAAGTTAAGATGACTTCTCTGCTTAGTTTAGCAGAAACTTATTGGTGTCAAGCGAGAATGGAAACCAGATCAGAAGTAGACAAATGTGCCAAAAAACACTTGGAACAATCTCATGTTGATCAGGATCTGATGCAGGAATGGTTAAGCATAGGTGAATTTAAGCCAAAACATGAAAGGTTAATATTGAGGGCCCAGGATAGTGGACTATGCACACTTTGGTTTACAAAGTCTATTGAGCATGTGTGAGAAACCTACAGATGCAGGTTCTGTAAGTCAGAACTAGAAACAGTCACACATCTTGTTGCTGGGTGTAATATATGAATAGCAGATGGCTTGTATACTGAAAGGCATAATAATGTGGCAAGACTGTTGCACTGGGGATTTTGCAAACATTACAATATTGAAGTATCTGAAAAAAAACATTGGAAACATGAGCTGCAAAGCATTACAGAAAATGATGAAGTTTATATCACATGGGATCACCCATTACCAACAGTTCAAAAAACAGATGCAAGAAAAACAGATATAGTAGTCCATGAAAAAAAGGGTAAAAATAGCACTGATCATTAAGATTGCTATACCCAGTGATTGCACTGTCTTACATACAGAGAGACACAAGGTCTTAAAATACCAAGATTTGCAGGCAGAAAGGAGGGCAACATTGAAGATGGATACTCAAACAATTCCAATAGTAATAGGAGCAATGGGTCTTATAAAAAAGAATTATTTATTATTTATTTAGATATGCTGTCCATACATGTAACGCTGTATGAATTGCAGGAGTCCGTTCTTGGTATATTGCAGGTGCTGCAAAGAGCACGTCTGGCTAACATCAAAAGATTGAAACAATACTAATTTCATGAACTTTAACCATACATTGACTTAGGAATACGGTCCATTCCCATCATCGTGTTAGAAACCCAAAAGACTTAGAGAAATTAAACCAGCATAAAATCTAATCTAAAACAGCAATCCCTTCTCGTGTAACTTCTTCCTTAGCTGTGACTCTTATTTTGATACTAGGTCTGTGATAAGGACTGGGGTAGCACTCTCCTTTTCTTACTTTTTAAATCTGATCTTAAAATCCATCTTCCTACTCAAGGCAGTACATTCACAGACTCCATAGCTAACTGGCAACACTACCAACCCCCTCCTCCAAAATAATACCACCTACCACCTTACATCTATGTATCGTAACTTTCCCCATATTCTTTTATTTGATCAAACTGGAAACACCTTTATACAGCATTACATCTACAGTTTACAACATCAAAAATCTCATACTACTAGACAACTTCACTATCAATATCCTTAATCCCATCCAAAATTCCTTAATAAATTTAACCTTACTCAATTTGTCACTAAACCAACTTGCTCAATCATTAGCCCCCTCCTGCTACTCTCTACTACTTAACCTGATCTTCACTATAAATACATCCTTTATCAGTCATAACTTGGTAAACTCTCCCTGCTTCTGCAACCACTGCCCCTTTATTTTTCACATTCATCATCATAGTGACAAAATATGCCCTAAATTAATCATTTTCCAGAATACATCTCAAACCAGCATACTAAATCAAAAATACCCCCTTCCCTCCCAACTGGTCGTCCATACTTTTTCACAGTCCCTAACTACACTTCTGTCCTCTTCACTGAACATCTCTCAACCCTACAACACCCACTTCCCAAAAGCCACATGACTCTATAAGCCCAAGAAAATTAAATATAAACACAAAATCCTTCAAAATTTCAGGGCAAAACTTGGCACAAGTATAAATTTGACTTCTCACCCTCTACTATATAGCTGTACACGCTGGCTAAGCAAACAATCCAGTGGAAAAAAAGTAATTTAGTGAAAGATTAAACTTCCTTTATTTCCTCTGCCAAAAAGGTCTGGAAGGAAGTTAATCATGTAACAGGATGCAACACTCTTCCAAACACTAATTCCTCTTCCTCTCACCTTTCTTCCTGGGATTTTCTTCTCCATTTTAGTAATCTCCCTAATATGTTCCCCAATAACACTCAACATCTTTCCACTACTCCCTCACCCCCAAATTACATTCCTCCATTCTAGTTCAAAACTATCACCTCCAAAAATATGCTTCCTTTTCTAGAAGAATTATAATTTGACTCTCCAGCTAGTACTGACAATATCTACCCATGGTTCTTATATCACTGTAGGGACTTCACTGTATCTCCTCTACTAATATCTACAACCCATGCTTAGTACAAAATGTGATGTCTGGTATTTGGAAAACATCCATAGTAAAACCCTGCTCAAAAAGCCCCCCTCCCCCAACTCTCTTCTCTGATGTCCTTCCTATCTCCATTCTCTGTGTCTTAGGAAAAATCCTTGACAAACTACAACTCACACATACATCAATCAATACTGTCTGCTCACCACCAGTCAACATGGCTTCTGGCCAGGCCACACACTTTCACTCCCTTCTGGAGTCTGGACCCTTACAGACAACAAGGATAAAATCTTCCTCTATGCCATTACTACTGACCTCCTCAGATCCTTCAGTCTGGTAGACCATGTCATCCTGGCTGACATCTCACTGAAACTGATATGATCCAAGACACTATCCCCTCGTGCAAAAGTTACCTGTCAGACCATCATTTCCCAGTTGAATTTCACAGCTCTATATCCCCTTCCTTCCCCTTCTTCTAAAAGAAGACCCTCAAGGCTTCACTCTGTGCCCCTATTATTCTATATATACACCAACAAAATCCAGCTTGGACTTCCACACTTTCTTGTCATACTTTAAGCAGATAATATGGCTACATCTGAGTCCAGCCACTCTATCCCTTTCATCTAGCAAGCTTTGCTGGAGGACTTTAATTTCATTATACAATGGCTAATCATCGAAATGCTAATACTCAGCTCCACCCAAACAAAAACAGTGCTTTTGGTACATCACATAAACTCTGTAAAAACTCCAAATCCATCCATATCATTGATCAACAAAACGATCACACTGAAAATGTTAGCTCCCATTAATGCCTTGGGCTCTGGTTGGACCATTCCCTTAACTTCCACCTTCACCTTGACAATATAGGTTTATAGGTTCATAGGTAGGTACTAAGCTATCTGCCTGAAGGCATTTATAAACTTAGCCAGAATGTGTTGGCTTTCGCCGCCCCCTTAGATTAGTTCCCTGTGCCTCTGAACAGCAGAGCCACTGAAGTGATCCCCGTGGTAAACTTTCTGTTTCCCATCCACTCGTCAAGGTTTCTCTTGAAGAGTGTTAGCGAGAAGCTCTGCCTAATGTAGATTGGAATCTTGTTCCAAACCATGGGAAGTCTCTGGGACAGGAATATTCCAGCATGTCCTATTTATTGTTGTGGTGAGGTTTAGATCCCTAGAGCGTGTGGCTCAGGGGGATAAGGTTTTCTTTAGGTGGAGCTTGTCCATCAATTCTGGGTTGGACATGACCTTATATGTCAGGCAGAGATCACCTCTGAGCAGCCGGTATGCAACCGAGTAAAGCTGGAGTTTCTTCAGTTGAGCTGCGTAGGGCATCTGTTTGAGGCCAGTGATCCTCTTGGCGAGCTACTTCTGTGGTCTTTCCAGCTGTTGCAGGTGTCTTGTAAGGTACATCCCAAATGGGGCGTTGTACTTTATGATGGGTCTGATGAGTGATGAGCAGAGGGGCACAATGACCTCTTTTGATCTGGATGCAAACCCTTTTGTGATTAGGTGGGCCACATAGAAGGATTTTCTAACCACTTTGGCAATTTGATTATCAAAGGAGAAATTACTATCTACTTGGGTCCCCAGATCCCTTATTACGTTTTCCATATTTAGAGGACTACCACCTATGTGGTAGTTTGTGGGCAATTTGTTTTTTCCAAAGGGGATGACTATGCACGTTTTGGCATTTAGCTTGAGGGCATGATTCTGACACCAGGTGTTCGTCTCAGTGAGACCCTTTTGGAGGATGTCTGTGTCAGCCAGAGAGTCAATTACAGCCTCTAGTTTGCAGTTGTCTGTGAACTTGGTCAGCCGTAGTCCTCCTGTGCTTGCCTGTATCTCTGAGAAGTATATGCCGAACAGGAGGGGTCCCAGGACTGAGCCATTGGGAATGCCATTTGTAACCGGTTTAGAGTCAGACCTAGCTCCCACAACTCTCACCATGTGGGTTCTGTCCGTGAGCCAATTGGCAACCCATCTTGTGACATAGGGGTTTATGTTCAGGCTGGTGAGCTTGTCTATAATACCAGAATAGGGAATGGTGTTGAAGGCCTTTGCAAGGTCTAAGTAGGCTGTGTGTACCACCTTTCCCTCATCTATAGGCTTGGTAAGTGTCTCAAAGAAGTCCACAAGGTTTATAAGGCATGATCTCCCCTTAACAAAGCCGAACTGGGTAGGTTCCAGTGTTTGGAGGTTTCCAATGTCTCTGTTAATGAGTTCCATGATGATGCGCTCCATAGCCTTGCAGACCAAGCTAGTCAGACTTATAGGGCGATAGTTCCCGGGGTCTGTTGTGGCACCACCTTTGTGGAGTGGAATATCCATTGCTGTGCACCACTCTATGGGTATGTAGCCTGTGGAGAGGCTGAGTTTGAACAGTGTGTTTAGGTGAGGGGTTAGTTCATCTTTGAGCTTGTGTAGGACGCAGCCTGGGACACTGTCCGGTCCCATTGATGCTGTGTTTTTGGCTTTGGAGAGGGCTGTTTAACCTGAGTGTCTGTGATTTCAGGGGCACTACACTCTTCTTGTATGGCTATGGGCCCTTTTGGGGGTGAGGGGGGGGTGAAGTCTGCATTGAACCTGCCAGGATGATGGCAATATCGGTTGGTTCAGTGTATTTTGTGCCATTCTGCACTACCTCTGAGCAGATCTGAGCATTGCCACGTAGATTCTTGACATAGCTAAAGAATGCCTTGTGGTTATCTTTGGAGTCCTTGGCAATTTTTCTTTCGAAGCTCGCCTTGGACGATTTTATGAGGGATCGTAGTTTCTTGCTGATACTGATCAGGGATATCTTCTTTTCTTGGGATTTTACTCTTTTCTGTACTAGTTTCCTCCTTCTATTGTATAACTTGTTTATGGCAGGGTCCACCAGACTGGTTTCCTTTTCCTGGAGGAGTGAGTCTTGGTTCTGCTTGGGATAGCATGATCCATGCATTCTTGTAGGTGCCCGTAGAATGCATTAGTAAAGGATTTTGCAGCTTGGACAGCATTATCCTTTAGCATGGGGGCTTTGAAACTTTCCACTTCGGTCTTAAGTAACGTGAAGTTTGCTTTTGAAAAGTTTTTCACGGTGGTTTCCTTGTCCAAAGGTGGGGGCGGAATGTGGATTTCCAAAGTGATTTGTTTATGGTCATATCTAACCGGTGAGGGGTTGACCTCTGGTGTAGAACACCGGTCACCCATGTTGGTGATGACCAGGTCCAATATGTTGTCACCTCTGGTGGGAGTGCTGACCAGTTGATCCAGGGCATTTGAGTTTATAAATTCTAGGAAATGTTGGGCAAAGGAGTTAGTACTAGAGTAGTTCTCCCATTTAATGTTTGGGTAGTTGAAATCACCCAATATTAGGGTGTTTGGTAGGACCTTTATGTTTCCCAGTCTTTCCAGAAACATGGAATGGGGGTCCTGGGACATGGTGGGTGATCTGTAGCAAGCTACAATTTGAATTGCAGTTTTTCCCATTGTTAGTTGCACATGGATGATCTCTGAAGCATCATGCTGTCCCACTAACCTAGAGGTGTGGGTTCCCTTGATGAATATGGATACTCCCCCGCCTTTTGTATTTTGGTCCGGGTTCTGTATCCAAACTGTATGGTATGAGTTGCAGTCTGGTAGTGCTGGGGTGCTCTCTGGAGCATTAAACCAGGTTTCTGTTACTGCACATATATCGATTTTCTCCATACTGAGGAGTGCCTTGAGTGCATGCATTTTGAGGTTTAGACTTCTGGCATTATGTAGCATTACCCTCAGATTTTGGTTACTTGTGCTATTTACGGCGGTGGGTTTGTCTTCTGAGCCTTGCCTAAAAAAGGCACTATGGGGATGGCAAGAGCCTTGGTCAGTATTCGAAAGCCTAAGGGTTACAGGTGCAAGACATCTCTAGCGAAGCAGCGTGGCTTGTTAAACATGTCATCCCAGGTGGACAGACGCTGGATCCCCTTTGAATGACACCAGAAACTTAGCCAATTGTTGAAATTGATAATTTTTTTTTTATATCGTGGTATCATTCTTGGTGAGGGCAGGATGCTACTCAGGGTCAGAGCGCAGACCACAAACCTTCTTAATGTAGAATAACTGGCCTGACACCCAAGTGCTTAAACCAGAACTAATACACTTTTAGAATAGCAGACACTGAGCCTTCAATCAGCAATTCCCAGCTTAATAGGATATAAGCTACCTGTCCTGCCACAACAGTGCAGACCACAAAACTTCTTAATGTAAAACAACCGGTATGAAGCCCAAGTGCTTAAACCAAAAGACTTAGAATAACAGTTACAATTTAATCAGGCTACTACCAAGCAGTAATAAAAGCAGCAGAATAAATAGAATTGAGTACTTTTAAGAAGAGGCAAAAGCAACATAAAGTAGGAGGAAACACAAATACAGTAAAAGCAGATGAATAAAGTGCAATTTTTTTTTGTTAGTAAAGTGCAAGGAGAGAGGAAGGAAGAATCTAAGTGGGTTGGCCTTCTCGAATCTTCTCTCTGTATTAAATAGAGTGAACACTAGACTCAGAATATGATCTCACTGTATTTGGTTAAGTGAGCAAATTAGATGGTCTCAAGAGGAGTGTTCAAATACAGACTTACAGGAGGGGCGGGCAATTCCAGAGCCACCAACACTAACACCAAAACAAGAACAGGGAGGGTAGGTGAGGACAAACTGCAGAGAGACACACAGCACACACTATTCAGTGAAACACACAATTAGGTACAGAAAAAATGTAAAACAGTGCTTTTAAAACTGCAAGTTTTTACTTAACTTCATCTTCTAATGCAGGTGATTATAGCCAAGCAAGTCTGTCAGAAGTTGAGCATAAAATGTACTTATAAAAAAGATCACCTCTCTTCTTTTCTAGGGCAAGAAAATCTTCCCATTTCGTTCCAGACCAACAAATAATGTTTGTTGAGGGGTGCCCTGCTGTTTCAATTGGAATGCAGCCCCCCACATATTGCAGTAGCTTCCAAAAGAAATGCCTCAGCTATTAAAACCTTATCAAATTCCATCAGCAGCTTCATCTCTCTAACCCCCCCCCCCCCCCCCCCCAGGAATGAATGTCACTGTCAATCTCTTTGGCTTCCTGTACAACAACACATCAACCTACTTCTCAGCTCTCAGCTTTACAGGTTCATCAGGGAGGAGGCCTTCTCCCTTCATCCTTTAAGTTAGATAAGCTGACTCCTACTTACAGTCTTAGAATTCACAACCACTCAGACCACAGCAAGGCAACATTGCACTGATCACTCATTCTCTGTTCTTGGTCCCAAACTATGAGAAGCCCTTTCCTCTCATCTCAAAGATGTCTCCTGTTACTCCACATTCCACTCACAACTTAAGGCTCATCTTAAGGCTCAGGCGGAATGTGAAGGCTTTCCTACAGGACATATTATCTAATAAATCAATCCCCTTCTTCATACTATTCCACTAACTTTCTCATTTATACATAGCATCCTATATTTCTTTTTAGTCTGTTTTCTTCTGGATTCTCTAAATGTATTGTAGATATTGTAAATATTGCACACAGATAACTGTGGTGAGTTTTTTTTGTCACTGTTATTCTTGTGTACATTGATTATTACATTTTCTTCTTGTTCATTTTCTTATTGTTTTGTACTCCTGGGCTGAGGCAACTGTTCAGCTTGGCAACTTTTGAGATGATTTTCCTTCTTTTGCTTGGACTTATTGAATGCCAGACCACAAGTACCCTTCCAGGTATTCACACCTTTCTTCTGGTTATAGGCATTAAAATGATCACATCTTCATCTTTTTCTTGAATAATAATGGTTGCTAAAGTGTCATAAATGTTCATCTGCTAAACATTTTTATAGGGCAGTTAAATCCCTCTCAGTCTTCTATAAGAAAAAGGATGTTACATATTTTCGCTTCTCCTTACAGATCAGTCCTTTTAAGATTCTCTGTGACGTTTCTGAACCTACGCCAGACTATATTACACTACTTGGTCATGTAACTGAATTACATTTGAGAACTGGTTACACTAATGAGTTATAAAAGGGTAAAATACTTCTCTATCTGTAGGAAACACATTCCTTAAGTTCATACCCCAAGTCCTAAGGCCTTAGTAGAGAACGGAACAGTAACTTCAGGTTGTTGATGGATGCTCTTACCAGTAAGCAATAATACACGAGGCGGGCAGTATTGAAAAATGACCACCAGTTTAGAGCTGTCAGTCTCTGTAAAGACCATCATTCCCTACTGTTGCTAACATGGACAGTGTAACAGTACTTAGAAAAAAAATGCACTACCACAATGAAATACTGTACTTGAAGCAGTTAGTAAAAACTTATTACTATTAAATACTTTCTTTGATCAATAAGTATTATGAAGAATTGCAGCAACTAGCCCTTATGAAATTATTTCATCAGCATGACCGATTAATTGATAGACTGATATTTTTGATAAAGAGTCTATGAAATAGCTTAAAGGAGAATTTTCAGCCATGCTTTCAGCACAAGGTACAAGTAAGTTTACATGATGCAAAAATATGCAGAGAAAATAAGAATAACAGAAAATGTATAATAAGTGAACCAAAATCAGTTAAACAATGATAATTACATCAATAATCAAGCATTCATGTTTTAAGAAAAGCTCAACAGGGATACTTAAGCAATCATAATTAAATCAACAATTAAATTAACAGATAGTCACATTTTACAGAAAAGAACAGCATGCAATAAATATAATGCACATCATTATCTCGCTCAACCTGTATTGAAATATTGCAGTTTGGTAAATGCAGTATATTTCAACTTATTTAAAACCTCTTTCTTGAGCAATATTTTAGCAATGCCCATAAGTCATTCATGCACCTAGAGGAGATATAATGGTATTCAAAGAAATATTATGTGAAAATACTGTTCATCTTTTTTCTGTTTTGATTATAGCTCCCTAAAGCCTGTCTCACACACTTAATTCTCTAACTAAGCTTACCCCTCCACCCACATGTACACTGCCATCATCACTATTTCAGTGAAAAGTGCATCCACCATCCATCCACAGCCCCTTTTTCCCATTATTGTACATGGAGTCAGGGTGTTACTTCTACAGTGGCAATCATCCACAGCCAAGCTTTACACCACCTGGTGGCTAGACCTGTTCTTCCACACCAGACACTGGCATGCACACTCACACCTATGGCCAATTTAGTGTATTCAGTTAACCTAGTGCATGTATTTGGAATGTGGAAGGAAACCAGAGCACCCAGAGGAAACCTACATGAGCACAGGGAGGACATGCAGACTCCTGCACAGAAGGCCCTCCAGCCAAGAATCAAACCAGAGAACCTCTTTCTATGACACAACACTATTCTCTGTGCCACTGTATGAAAAGCAGCCCATCTTACCATATTTATGAAACTGACATATTAGGTTTTTAGTATATTTCTTCCTTTAGAGTCACATAGGATATGCATTTTGACATTCAAGAGTACTGCCAGCTCATATTTTATACAGTCATTCTTTAAATATGCATGCCTTAGCTGTTCTCTTTTAGAGATTTGGCATGCACAGAAAACTAGACAGTGTTCCAAGGGAAGATTCACCAGTATGACCTCTTTTTTTTGCCATAACTTTGTAACACTTTTTGTTTATGTTCAGGTTGTATTTTATATGGATTGGTGTGATTATTTTCCTGCTTTTCACCATTGCCTCCTCTTCCATCAAGTAGCTTTCCACTGTGCTTTTCGAATAACGCTAGTGCATAATTTGTACTTGTTATTCTGCTGCAGTGTTGATAATTTCTTTTCAATACTCCCCTAAATACTATCTCACATCTTGCACCCTTTGCACTTTGTCTGTCCTGCTGTTCATTCTACTATTTTCTCCAAAGACATGTATCTAATATGTCAGGTTAACACACAGACTGGATTTCTCAAATATTGCTTCCAAACTGCGAAAATCACGTAACCGTTCAGTAGTCCTTGGCTTCCCTTGAAAAGAAGCACATGCATTCAGTGCCACTACCTCTTGAAAAGATTACATACATACATACACATGCACACGAGCACACACACACACACACACACACACACACACACACACACACACACACACACACACACACACCACACAGATACAGACACACACATGCACACACATACACAAATACAGACACACACAGATACACACACACATACACACACAGATACAGACACACACACACACGCACACACATACACACACAGATACAGACACACACATATAAACACACACACACACACATACACATACAGATACAGACACACACACATACACACATACACACACACATACACACACAAATACAGACACACACACATACACACACAGATGCAGACACACACACACACCAACATACACATACACACACACGCACACACACATACACACACACACACACACACACACACACACACACACACACACACACACACAGATACAGACACACACACACACACAGTATTCCAACTCCCCCAGACTCTGATGAAGGCATTAACATGACTGTAACATCTCAATGAATAATCTTTTATTTACATTGAGTGCATTTATCAGCACTCTGTGTCTACAGTTTTCCTGTCATGTGATTACCATGTCATTTAACCACCTAACAGTCCAGCATAAATCTACAGTATTTACAGATCTTACAGCCATATAACTTACTCATTGACTCTAATGTGAAACAGATTAATCTCTGTCAGGGCACACCGTTCCTGATATAACTTCTGTTACAAGAGCAAATTAATCTGTTCTGTCTCCTCTAAGGTTTGAACTTCTTTTTACTGTAACACATTCAGCTGCACACAAACTAAGGCAATGTTCTGGAAACATGCCAAGATCTCTCTCTCTCTCTCTTCAACCTGAAGAAAGTATAATTTGATGAGAATGAGGATGGACAACTTTCCTCTTTTATAATGAACAATAAACACATTTACTGACCTGAAAACAATCCATGTATATATCTTTCTGATGGTAGTTAATCTGTTTTTCTGTTTACCACCCTGATTTATGTTCTGTATGGTGTCTTCATTTGCAGAATAGCAATCTTGCATGTTGGAGTTGTGTTTTCATTTTATTTCATTAATTTACTTGCATTTATACTAGCACTGATCCACTGATGGTTTCTACATCTGTCCCATTTGTTTCTCTAGCCAACTGTTCATTTAAAGTACTGCTTGCTGTTAGGGAATGCAGAAGGATGTAGAAATAAAAAAATAAAAAAATCATAAATAAATAAATAAATACATGGCTGCCAGAGAACACATCAGGTAATTGTGTAGTCATGGGATGAATAAAACTATAGGACAACATGCAGAGTGTTTCATAGCTCAGCTACCTTTTGAATGTCTTGTACCATTACATTTTGCATTGTAGATGTTTAGTTCCTCTCAGACAGCTTAGCAGTAGCCTTACTTTTCCCATAATACTGTACTCACTGAAGCATAGCATGTAAGACTCTTGTACAGTGTCAGCACCGGGTTTGAAATGTTTTGTTATTGCCCAAAAAGCACCCAGCAATCAAACAGCAGAGGGCTACATACTGATGGAGTGGAAAGTATTTTATGAGTCAGGATTCACTTATTAGTGCCAAAAGTATAACTCTGAAAGCCCAATGTTCTCTACACTACTGCTTTTAATAATACGGAGATATGTTTGCTAATAAATGGACATGTACATTTTGTATGTTTGTCTATTTGTTTCTTTTATGATACAAGCTATTAATATTTTTTGGACAGCTGTCTGAAAAGCATTTCAACTTTGAACACTGATCCTTTCAGCAGTACAGCACTATTAGGCAAAATGATTAGGAGTGAGTGAAAATATTCTTAGTGTAACGCCATCTTAGTCTCAAAAAAAAAGGGAAACTAGTATGCAACAGACAAGGGTACAGTCATAGAAAACATAACAAGGCACAATTAGTAGTCATATAGCAACTCAAATGAGGCAAGTTAAAATATCTGAGACTAAAATAACTATTTAAAAACTACAAAGTGTGGCATAGTGACTGCTGACCCTGGGAAAACCATTACTTATGGTTGTGCTGTATCTGCTGTGTGTACGGTGTGTCATGAAAGTGAAGTGCAGATTTCCTGAGGAATACAGAGAAGGCAGGCAGGCAAATCAGAGAGATATTCTCAGTGACAGCTAACATGACACATGTGTCTCTTGGGGCACATATGTGGTACTGAAAGATACTCTGAGAGAGGATCCGCATCCATGCGAGATGGCAGCAAACAAGATCTGGGCTATTGGGGGTGGACTAATGTATTATGGGTAGAGGGGGGGAGCTTGAGAGTTGGATCCAAAGTCTGTGAAATGTAGCCAAGTCAGATACGAGGATGGATCCCTGACCCATACTTTGAAAAAGAATGAAAAGGACATCAAATATAACCTGATACATGTAGTTAAGAGCTTATTACAGTTAGATATACAACCCCATTCTCCCAGCTCTTCCACTCAAGAGCAAAAAGAAAAGGACATTTCTTCTACTGGTACATCAGCCAGGTTGCCATCTGCATGTCCTAGCCATTCAGGTCCCATTTGTATACACTGCCCCAACCCTCCTTTAATATATTTTATTATAGAAAAAAAGCAAAGATTCTTTTAAACTGTAGTAAACTGTTTGCTACAAATGTAAATGATAGTTGCTACAGTTTATACACCACCTGCATGGAGTGCTACAGTGCTCATGTTTTAGTAAAAAAAAAATATATATATATATATAAAGTTCTTTTTAAATTGTAACAATATGACTGTTACAAATGTAGCAAACAGTTGCTACAGTTTACACCATGCCTGTAAGGAGCACTATGAACTCATATTTTAGTTTTAAAAAAATTATTCTGTTAAAACTGCAGCAATCTGCTTGCTACAAATGTGGCAAATATTTACTACAGTTTATACCCTGCCTACATGAAGCACTACAGCACTCAAATTTTAGTTAAACTGTAGCAGCTGTAGCTGATACAGTTTAGACCACACATAGAGTGCTACAGCATTCAGGTTTGACCACAAATCCCAGTGTGTGGGATCAGCTGATTGTGCCCCCCCCCAACACTTTGCACTTGGGACAATTGACCCTCTTGCCCTTCCCTAGATACACTACAGCATGTTTGTTTGTGTGTGTGTGTGTGTGTGTGTGTGTGTGTGTGTGTGTGTGTGTGTGTGTGTGTGTGTGTGTGTGTGTGTGTAGAGTTAGGGTTAGCATGCACAAGCAAGAACAGGTAAGGGGACCAACCCCCCCTACCAACCTCACTCATGCATGCTGACCAAACCATGCCCTTGTCCCTAACCCTACGCATTCATTTCTGAAACTCCCTTTCCCTAATAGTATCACTATTTACACAAATTCACTCTGAAGTGATTCTTAAGGTTAGGGTTAAATGACTGGGTGTTCTATGTTTTTATTTCTTTTTCGGTAAGTTTGCTTTTGAAGTGTTGGAATCAATGTTTTCTGCATTAATGCTTGTGCTCTTTGATGTTTTGACCTATAATTAAAAAAATATAGAGGAAAAATACAAAACACACAATTCAGTGAAGACCGAAAAGTCATATAAGGACTAGGGAAAGATAATTTTAACATCATCAAAAAAGAAGAAATAAATACATTTTAGAGTAGTATCTGTGAGGATCTCTTTTAACTTAACAAAGATGCAGCATGCATAGTAGAGGTAAAGGAAACTGTGCAAGCACTAACACAGAGGATATGAAATGGAAAGAAGAGACAGTGAAACTGTGACAAAATTAAGAAAAGCGTCTAAACGGAAAACCCCGGATAATGTGCACAACTTCTGGCCAGACTTTGTACAATTTTTTTATATTTGAGTAAAAATAAATTATATGCACATTCTAAACTGACACAAACATGGTTAACAACAGGAAGAACCACACTCCTCCTTAAAAGCAAACCGGCAAGCGATCCTAAGAACTATGGACTGATAAATGGCCTTCCAACAGCATATAAGTTTAATTGATGCACACAGTTTACAGACATTTAGATAATTCAATCATGTCAATAATCTCTTCTCAGCATTTGGGCTAAAATCAACTGTGTAGAACAAGAAAGTAATAAAAGAAAATCATATGTGACAAAGGGTAATCTAGCCATAACAGAGGGCTGTGAAAAGGGGCAGACCATAAGTATGGCATGGATAAATGACAGAAAAGCATTTTACAATATTCCACATTCATAGATTATAAAATGTTTTAAGATGCATAAAATACACAATACACTGAAAAATTACATATTAATCAGTGATAAAACCACTTTATTTCCAGTGTTAGTGGTGCAACAACTGCAGAAGGCTGTGGGTTCTGTTCCCACACTAGGTAGATCAGTTGCTGATATTGCAGTGAAGCATTAGGGGAGCTTTGGACTCCTGAGTGTACCATCCTTTGGATGAGATGTTAAACCAAGGCACCACCTACTTGAGTTGGTTGTAGCAAAGTAATGTTTTCTAACATTTAAGTTTCTACCAGAAAAAAAACAGTTGTTCCATGGATAACTGTAGTTCTTTTTGTAACACAGTTCCAGAAATGTCATCATCAGTCCATCAGTTTGAGATGTTAAGTCACAAATATTTTCTGTCTCAATGTGTAAAAAAGACTTCTTCTCTTTCGGCTGTTCCCATTAGTGGTCACCACAGTGGATCATCTGTTTCCATTTCTTCCTGTCCTCTGCATCTTGCTCTGTCAAACCAACCACCTGCATGTCCCTCTCTCACCACATCCATAAACCTAATCTTAGGCCTTCCTCTTTTCCTCTTACCTGGCAGCTGCATCCTTAGCATCCTTTTCCCAATATAACTAACATCCCTCCTCAGCACCTGTCCAAACCAATGCAATCTCGCCTCTCTGGCTTTAGCTCCAAACCGTCCAACCTGAGCTGATCCTCTAATATACTGATTCCTAATCCTGTCCATCCTCATCACACCCAGTGCAAATCTTAACATCTTTAACTCTGCCACGTCCAGCTCTGATGCTTTCCTTTTTGTTAGTTTCACAGTCTCCAACCCATATAACATAGCTGGTCTCACTAACCTCTTGTAGACCTTCCCTTTCACTAATTACTGGTACCCGTCTGTCACAAATCACTCCTGACACACTTCTCTACCCATTACACACTGCCTGTACTCTCTTCTTCACCTCTCTTCCACACTCACCATTACTCTGAACTGTTGATCCCAAGTACTTAAACTCATCCACCTTTGCCAACTCTACTCCCTGCATCCTCACCATTCCTCTATCCTCCATCTCATTCATACACATATATTCTGTCTTAGTCCTGCTGACCTTCATTCCTCTCCTCTCTAGAGCATATCTCCACCTCTCCAGGGACTCCTTAACCTGGTCCCTACTCTCACTACAGATCACAATGTCAGCTGCAAACATCATAGTCCATGGGGCCTCCCGTCTGATCTCGTCTGTCAACCTGTCCATCACCACTGCAAATAAGAAAGAGCTCAGAGCTGATTCTTGATGTAATCCCACTTTCACCTTAAATGCATCCATCACTCCCACTGCAGACCTCACCACTGTCACACTACCCTCGTACATATCCTGTACCACTCTTACATACTTCTCTGCCACTCCTGACTTCCTCATACAATACCACAACTCCTCTCTAGGCACCCTGTCATATGCTTTCTCTATGTCCACAAAGACACAATGCAACTCCTTCAGACCTTCTCTATATTTCACCATCAACACCCTCAGAGCAAACATCGCATCTGTAGTGCTCTTTTTTGGCATGAAACCATACTGCTGATCACTAATCATCACTTCCCTTCTTAACCTAGCTTCCACTACTCTTTCCATAACTTCAAGCTATGACTGATCAACGTTATCCCTCTGTACTTACTACAGCTCTGCACATCACCCTTATTCTTAAAGATAGGTACCAAAACACTTTTTCTCCACTCCTCTGCCAAATAACATATGTGGACAACAATGTATAAAAAAGACAGAATTTCTTAAACTTTAAAATCCAGAACAGTTACCAAATTGTCCCATACATACTACATCTATTATAATGTTATTTTTTGTTCCTATTCTCACAATTTGTCCCCTCTTCTTTTTAAAGACAGTTTTACTTACAGTCTGCTGCTGTTCTGCTTTTTTGCCTGCTGTCACCGCTGCATATGTTTTAGTGACTGCTTTATCTGCTGCCACAAAACCGGATACCTTCTCAGTTTGTTGCTGCTTTCCTCTTTTACAGGTCTGTTACTGCTGCTGAATTCTCTGCTGCCACATCACCTAGTTCCTTTTCCATATTATCATCTGTGGTGTCCCTCCTCTGGGCCAGTAATCAAGGAGCCTCAATCCTCTACACTGACACTAGTGGGGAGCATTCACTTAGAACAAAAATATATACACACGGTATTTACAGATATGGCTCTCTGCATCAAGCACAATTCCCTTAAGAGCACACAGGGGATACACTTCAGTCCTGGGGCTGGACTTCCTCTTCAGGCTCCAAATAAGACTCCACTTTTCTTTCTACAGAAATCAGTGCTCTGTGTCCCTTTTCCAAGTAGCTGAGACACACACACACACACACACACACACACACACACACACACACACACACACACACACACACACACACACACACACACACACCTGGTAAAGGCTGGTACAGATTTACCCACCATGCCACCTCCGTCCAGGCTATAAGGCAGATTTACTGTCACCAGCCAGCTACTTTAAGGTCTTACCAGGGTACCCAATTACTCTTAGTAAAATTAATACTTATACAAATAGTAGTGTTAATCAATCGGCAAGACTTTTGGGAGCGTGATGCTACAATACCACTAAATAAATGCAATACTCTTGAAAGTTAAAATATTTTCTAAAGGAGCAGCCCCAATGAAAGGTTTAGATATGTTTAATAATAAGTAATAAAAGAAAAACATGAATATTTATTTACAATGAACACCAGAGTTTAAATTCTCAAGAAATAAAAAATAACACAGATGGAAAGACTCACACAGATACAGAAAAAGAATACTTTTAGCTTATCTCACTACCCTAACTGACTGAAGAATTACTGTTCACTAGTTAAGTTACTTAATTAAGCAAGGCAGGATGAAGTGGATGAGTGGTCTTGTCAGATCCAAAAACAGAGTGCTGAGTGTGATCTGTCACATCTCTCACTAGTATCTACAGTAAATACAATTTCAGTGTGGGCTACAGAATGACATCACATGGTCACCTGATTCTGTGGTTCCCACACTACCCCCCTGACTAGAAGTTAAGACAGGATCTTGCACAGATGTGTCACAATACACACCTAGAACTTTGTTAAGGTTTTTTACAGCATCTGGAGACTGTAAACCAATTCCAACCATTTCATCCTTCCTGCAGAGACTAACCAGCCATTATCTGGCACACCAAGGCAGCAATTAGTTCACCACTAAGGACAATAAGAGCAGGATCCCAGCCCAGACATTCCATCTCTGGCTGCATTCAGGGCTGTGAGATAAAATCCTTATGGCCTAAACCAAGTCATTTAATTTCAAGCTATTTTTCCTTAAGGTTAGCTTGGCTCCTCTGTTAACATATATAAATGTCATCCCTTACAATACTGTCTGACATACATATATATTTCTTTTCTATCCAGCAGGATCTACTGTTGATACATTTTTAACACAAGCAACTTTACAAATACATTTTTAACACAAGAGTCAGTACAAATCAGTTTGATATTCAAATTACATAAAATTCTTTACAAAACTCTATTTACTTATGGTGGCATATGTTACACATGCACTGCCCTACTCTCTTTGGCATAGCTGGCACTACCTCACATCATCACATCTTTCCAACCTTTTAAGACGCAAGCTAGTTTTTCAAGTGACCCTGGAGAAATGTTGCTTGACAGAAATGAGAAATATAGACTACACGTGGAATATGCAGAATATACTGCAGGATTCTGACACCTATGATTTAGTGTCTAAATTTGATGTTCATAGGGCATATACAAAGATTGATTGGCAAATCTATGATTTATTTTGTGAAGGAATAATCAATCATGATGAACATATTTACTTGTCAGTAGAACATCCAGTTATGCCCAATCTGTTTGGTATACCCAAGATACATAAAGACATTAGCAACCCTCCCTTTAGACCAATTGTGGCAGCCAGAGGATCAAAAAAGGTACCCCTGGCGGCATATACTGATACTGTTAGCAAATACACTCTTGACTATATACCACACATATTAAAGGACTCATGACATTGTTTGGATCATCTAAGGACTTTGCTAAACATGACCTTGGGGAATTTTTGGTTTGTTACAGTTGATATAATAAATTTATTTTCAGTAATACCTCATGATTTAGGTTTGGAATGGTTTTCTAGATGTTTGGCAAAATATAGCCATATTCACCAAGTAAAAAGAAGTTTATTGGTTGATTTAATGCAGATTGTCCTAGAAAACAACTATATCCATTTTGAGGTGAATTTTACAAACAATGTACGGCTAGATGTGCCCCCATTTATGCCAACCTGGTTCTAACTGATTGGGAGGACCAATATGTTTTGACATCCACTTACGCATCCAAGATGATTATTTATCTAAGGTTCTTGGATGATATATTATTCTTATGGAAGGGTTCTCGAGATGAGTTGGAGGACTTTATAGTTTATCTAAACTACACTACAACTTTTCTGAAGTTTACCAGTAAGGTTGACAAAAGCTCGATTGATTTTCTGGATTTGCATTTATACACCAGAGATGGGACGATAGAATCAAGTCTATTTAGGAAAAAGACATACAGTAACACCTTCTTACACTATGAGAGTTGCCACCCACACTATGTTAAGAAAAACGTAGTAAAAGGTCAGATGATCAGGGCATCTCGTATAGTAAGTGAAGATACTACATTCTTAGAAGAAATAGAGATACTAATTGGTTTATTTGCAGAAAGAGGTTACCCCATGGATCTGTTAACGTCAATTAAATATGACATTATTCAAAGAAGGGGGACAGACTTTAAACCAATCTTATTAGATAAATCAAGAGACACAGAAAAGGTCCCCGGGTACCAACAAAAACAAAAACACAATGACACCCAGATGGGCATGGTGTTGCAGCACAATACCATGTCTGGTAAGGTGAAGGAAGTTATTGAAACAGGATGGCACAACATATTCTCTGCAGATATGTTAAACATTTTAGGGAATGGCCCAAAATTTCTAAACAGCAGGGGTGTTAACATCAAGGAATTTCTGGAGAAAATACCAAAACCCATTAGTCAAAAAACAGCTAGGATGGCTAAATGTGGAAATTGTAAAGCTTGCAAGTACATCAATGATGGTCCTTATATACAAATTGGCAACTATAAAAGGCCCCTGATGTGTCCAGGGTATTGTAATTGCAACACGAATATGGTCATATATGTGGCTACTTGTTTATCTTGTCCAGCATTTTACGTTGGAATGACCACAAGAAAAATAAGACAAAGGATACTGGAACACGCCAGGGACATAAAAAACAAAAAGTCAACTAATTCTTTATTTACTCACAGTAAGGACTGTATGAATTTTAAGAAATTTATATTTTTTGTCATTGACAGATTATACACCAAAGATTTTGGTGGAGATTACAAAAACATGCTTGAAGTTAGAGAATGCATATGGCAGATTAGATTAGAAGCCAGCACACGACCTGGCATTAATGACACTTTATCTTTGGCATGTATATTAAAGCATAAAGCTTTATGTATCTGAAAAGTTGTAACTTTGCAACAAGGATTCCCTAAAGGAAGGAGTTTTTGAAACACCTACATATTGAAAAAATGTTGTACTGCATGTGTGGTGAATTTTTTGACAAGTGTAATTTTGTTGCACCAGCAAGTGTTAACTTTCAGGACAATTGACAACAATTTCATTGTATGTTGATGCTCATTGGTTACAATGTTATTTGAATTTTATTTATTAAGGTCTGTTAACATTTTTTAACTGACTCTAAAGATGCCCTAGCTGGGTGAAAGCGCTAAGTCAGTTCAAGTGTATTTGCTATTTTATTTTATTCTGTTTTATTAAAGCTGTTTGGTGATTTTACCCTTTGCATCACCAGTAGTTTCTTCTTGACAGAAATAAGCCTGTCTAGGAATACACAGGGTCACTAAGAGATGCTTTTAGGAGGTCTTGGAGGTTTGCGTAGATTACAAGTGAGTACCTCTGCATATGTGGGTCTATGTGTTTGTACCTTAGTGTTGGTTGTGAATGTTTTGGGTGTAATGCTGGCAACCTGGTTTGCATTTTTCATGTGTGTATGTGACACCTTTGCTTCCAATGACATTGTGTATTTACATCTTTCACATTCTGAGTTTGTATGATCTAAAATTAAATGGTTGTTGGTGAACATGAGGTAGTACACTACCTCAGGATGCCCAGGACAGAAACAGAGATGACATGGAAGCACCTATCCAGATCCTTAGTAGATGGGAAGGTGTAGGGGAGAGTTACTTAAAGATCTAAATGTGAGTGTTTAGTAGCATACTATTAAATGACATGAAGTTTTGCTGGCCTCTCTGCAAACTGGCAGCTCTTAGAGCAGCTATGAACAATGAGAGACTATGGAGAGGGTTTCCTATAGCGGATTTTAAACTGGAGAGATTTGCTTAATACACAAGGCACAGGTAACCACATTTGACGTTCATACCAGCAGGATGAGAGACTTTTACAAATTTAAGCCCTCAGGCCAATCAGATAAACAGACAATAAGCCTTCCACCATCAGTTCCCAACTCAAATGGGTTGAATCAACTCTGTCCTCACCAGAGTGCAGAAAAAAAACTCAACATAAAACAAACTGATTTTGAGCTAAGTGCAGTGATAGATGCTTTACAACTAAAGGGAGAACTTCTACAGTATCAGGAATCCTTGGAAATAAGTTCATAAACCCTGAAAAAAGTTCCCAATTGCAGACAAATGTGTGCAGATGTAGGATAACTTCTACAAACACAGAAAAACTTTGCCAAACTTAGAAATATTTCTGAATTTAGCTAATTGTTGTTTCCAAGCAGAAAACAACCCATATAGCCTAAAGGTTACTGCAGCAGTGGGACTGACGAACACTGCTTTTTCCCCCAGGAAATCTGCACTCACTGCATTTCACACAATGTTGGAGGTTTGCATCACACCCCATTTTTCTAAACATACTATATCTGATGCTACAACGTGGTGGTACTGCGGTAGCGTTGTCGCCTCACAGTAAGACGTTGTCCTGTTCAATTCTCAGCTAAAGCGTCTTCTGTGTGGAGACTTGCGTGAATGGGTGTACCTTCGTTGAAGGTTGTGCGTCAGGGCTGGCAACTCGGTACGTAAAAATCTACTGCCAATCATTAGCAGACCAGAGTTCTGCTGTGGCGACCCCTAACCGGGAAAAGCCGAAAGATACAACAACTATATCTGATGCTACAACTCAGAGAAAAGGAAATACATTTATTTTCCTTTTTTCCAGGTTGGTACAACCTAAGAGTTAATATATTAAGAGATCAGGGTATAGAGCAGTGTCTCCACTGTCAGGGAACAGGGGTCACAGCCCCCCTGCAAAATGCTTTAAACTCCACTGGGAACATGGGATAGTGTAACCAACATATGAGTCATCGAGGAATTAGATTTCAGTACATCAAAATGAAAGTTATATACTTACCATAACAATACATTTTCATGATCCTTGTTTGTCCACTTCAAACTAAAGGACTGATTACTGCAGGTGGCACTAATCTGGCATCTCCAGACTTTTTCTAAAGCACATGCTCCTCCTCTCACTCTTGCAATGTGGCTCACTTCTCTGTCTATTTCAGATTGAATTTGTTAGCCGATTGTCTGTAGACAGTAAGAAAGAGACTATATGTATTCCTATCTAAAACACTGTTTATAAATATTCCTACTATCTCCTCCTAGTGGCCCAGGACATTACTGATTGGGTCAGTATGGAAGGGGTGATTATTAACTACAGGGGGAAAGAGAGAGGGTATGTTGAAGAAGACGGACATCAATTATGAAGACATATCATAATGCTAAGTACATAGCTTTTGTACCTTACGTGATCCAGTCTACTTTACAGAGAAGACAGCAACACATCTTGGGTGGCATCGAGACAGAATGCCATGGATAATGGTGGCCCTATAGAATATCTGGATCTTTAGATTACATCCAGCTTGCAGTGTCTTGCAAAAGTGTGCAGTGAAGCCCATGTCACAGCAGCAAAAATGCCAAACACTGACAAATGACTAAATGAAGTTAAAGATGTAGCCATGGATCTGGCTGAGTCAGCTCTGTGTCAACCTAAAACATCTTATTGCTAGAAATGTTACAATAAACAATACAATCTAACAACCACCTGAACAAGATAATAGTAGATGAAGTCTAGTTGCTGGATGAAAAGGTGTGGTATTTTCAGCGTTAAAATAAAGTGTGTACCTCAAGCAAGTGTGTACCTCAAGTGGTTTCTACAATTCTGATTGCATTTTCACTATTTCACCTGTTTGCTTTGGGTTTTTGGTGTTATTTGGCAAAATATCTCCCTTTGTGTTTTTACTGGTATTTGATTTTGGGATATGGAGAGTGCAACCGGTTCTCCTCATCAAGCGGACGAGAGGAGGGATGATTTAGGGGAAACCCGCAAACTCATTGGACAGTTATCTCAACTGGTGGATCTTCTTACACCCATCAGCCAATCAGTGGGGCTGATTCTTTCCAGTTCCTGCATACCTGATAACCAGGAGGCTGCTAACAGTGTGACGAATGAAAGATGCCTAAATAATATTCGTGGACATGGCGGTGAACTTGGATTCAATAATGGCACCTCCAATGAGCGAGTTAAGATATTTGGCTCTACAGATATTGGGATGCCTACGATTTTTCGTTCACAAACCAACCGAGGAGATGTGGTTGAGGTAGCGACCGAAACAGGAAGGCATTCCAATGCTTAACAAGGTGACAGTAATTCTGATATTTCCGATAAGCAAAAGCATTTGCGAAATGGTGACTTTAGAGGCTGGCTGGAACACAAAGTATTTAATAATTTTAACACTGGTGAAACAGGGAAGAGAGGAACTGTCGAATCAGATACTTATAGAAATTCACTAAACAGACTTTCTAATCTATTACTTAGGTTTAAATATATGCAAATTGACAATGAATATTTGAATGAATGCCTAAGAAAAGAAATTGTACCAAAAGGACTTAGGGTATTTAAATACCCTAATAATGTTGTTAAGGGGTCCGACTTACATAAGGATTTGTTGGAAATTTTTAACAAACGCGGGTTGGACATTGTTAGGGTCACTATTAAGCAGAATGAGGCTAATATGGCAGTTCTTCATGATGAGATAGACACACTTAATAAACATATTACATCGGACCTCTTGTTTACAGTGGATGCTGAAAAATTTAAGCATTTTAAGGTACTAGAGGAGATTGATGATAAATGTAATACTAATGTGAAAAGAAAAATTAAAAATTAGAGAGAGATGTGAAGGAATATTTGAACAACACTTGTTACCCTGACCCCAAAGGAACCACTGGACAAAAACAAAGGTTGGGGGATGATAACAGGATGGGGACAGACACCCACTACTGATCAGTAGATGAGGAAGGGGGTGATCAGACCAATAATTACAGGGATGACCCTTTAGAGAGACCCTCACCCCGGTGGTCCGAGAGGAATCTGAATCAGAGGGTCACATACTACCCTCCCTACAGTGGTCGGGGGATCAGGTGGGGAGGTTATCAGGGGAACAGAGTGAGATATTAAATTCCTTCAGCACCTCAATACTTAAAGAAGACTGTAAATATACTTACAATAATTTTAATATTTTCAACTACAGTGAGATAACACTCACAGTGGATCATTTTAAACTACTGGCCAAGGGATTTAAATTTATCTCTAACACTTGGGGGGACACTAGTAAATTTTTACTACATTTAAAATTATTTTTGAGAAAGATTAACCTTTCCCTGATATTTCAGGGGAACAACCAACTACACAATGAGGATGTTTTGAGACAGAAAAGTACCTTTAATCCTCCCCTTCATCCCCAGTTAAAACATTTTGAAGCACTGGCAGAGAAACATATTAGACAGTGGTACTCTAGAAACAAACAACACAGGAATTACAATCTTGACAAAAAATGAACTGGAAGTGCTCAATGGACTGCGAATGGACCGTAATATTAGGGTTATGAAACATGACAAGGGGGGGTGGCGCAGTCATTATGAACACCTTGACATATAAAGGAAAAATGTTGTACCTATTGGGGGATAATGACACATATAGGCGAATTTCAAAAAATGAGATAAACACTGCCTATAAAAATATTGATTTGGCGTTAAATTATTTATTTTTGGAAGGACTAATTGATTTAAATGATTTTCAGTATCTAATCAATAAGAGACCAAGGGTGCCTGCAATATTTAGTATACCCAAGGTGCACAAAGACATGATGGATCCTCCTCTAAGGCCAATAGTCTCGGCCGATGGATCTAAAACAACACCCCTTGCCAAATTTCTAGACATAAAATTAAAAACTTTTGGTGGTTTGGGCACTCAGATTTTGAAAGACTCCTGGGAATTTTTGAAGGGTATTGACCCCAATGTAAACCATAATCAGGTAACTTTTGTTACGACTGATATTAAAGACCTTTTTACAGTTATCCCCCATAGTGTTGGACTCCAATGGCTAGAAGCATACTTAATTGAGAAATGCAAAGCCTCAACTGATGATTTACATTTGATCCTTGGGTTAATGCAGTTAATTTTGTACAACAATTTTATATTCTTTGGGGGAGAATTTTTCCACCAGCTCAAAGGGGTAGCAATGGGTGCTAATTGCTCCCCTACTTATGCCAACATAGTATTAGCTTGGTGGGAAAAGGAGTTCATCCTTGAATGTGAATTTCGGAATTATTGGTTGCAATACTTCAGATTTTTGGATGACATTTGTTTGTTGTGGAAGGGAGCCGATGAAAAGTTACAGGAGTTTTTAACATATATTGAAACGACCACAAATTTCTTGCATTTCACCAGTAATATTTCTAAAAACACTTTACAGTTTCTAGATGTTGAAATTGAGAAGACTAAAAATGGGAATGTCAAATCAAAAATATTTTGTAAAATCACTTATTCGAAATCTTTTTTACATTTCAAAAGTTTGCATCCCATGTTTCAGAAAAAGAGTTTGGTACAGGGACAATACATTCGAGTCAGAAGAATGACTTCCTGTGATGTGGATTTTGAATCAAAGTGTGATTTGTTGGACGCTCATTTTGGAAATAGGGGATATCCCACTGATTTCCTACAAAACATTAGAAATGACATTGTTTTGAATAGAGGTAATACATTTTCCCCAGTTTTGGGGATGAATTTTACAGTTCATTTTGAACAGACTGGCAAGGACATATCAAACAGGGGTGAAGGTAGTGGGGCCTTCATTACTGAATATAATGCTGACTTGTTTTATTATAATAATGTAGTCCAAAATGAATGGGATAATTTCTTGGAACTTACAGATCTACCCTTGGTAAAAAACCTGCCCTTGAAGTTCACTTTTAGGAGGGGGGGGAATGTAAAAAAAACCTTCTTGAAGATCAAAGAAGACCCTTGTATACTAGTGGAAAACGTAAAGGAACATTTAGGTGTGGGGCTTGCTCCCAATGCCAATACATTGTCCATTGTGAATGGGTCTATATACCTACTAGAGACAAAAAGATTAATGGCCAATTCCACTTCAATTGTAATAGTGAAAGAGTGGTCTATTTGGCCAGTTGTTCCCCCTGTAGTGCATTTTATGTTGGGAAAACGGAGCGAAAGATCAAAAGATGAATTTATGAACATATGTACGAGATTAAGACTAGAAATGAGAGAAATGCTCTGTTTAAACATACTGTGGTCTGCCCACAAGCCAAATTTAAGTTTTTTATTCTTGAACAGGTCCAGGTGGAGCAAAGGGGTGGGCCATGGGAAAATTTATTGGAATATAGGGAACTGTATTGGCAGGTTTCATTAGATGCAGCAAGGAGTCCAGGACTTAACGAAAATGTTAATATTACCCCACTTTTAAAATTAAGAGCTGCTAAATTATGATATATATTTGTTATCCTGTTGTCACTACTATTCTACAATAAGTATTGTATGTAGAATTTTTGGTATATGTTGTGAACAAATTTTGACATCCCTTGGCCACTAGATGGTAATATTGCATTTGTAGACACATTGTTTTACATTGTTTTACACTTTGGTATTTGTTCTTAAGTCAAGTTTTAGAATTTAAAGTCTTAAGTATGTGTTTATATATTTTTAAAGTATTTGTTTACATATGGTTGAATATTGGTAATAATGTTTAGGATGTAGGTGTACATTTTTTATGAATGAACTTTTATGAATGACATTTTAGTAGAGTTTTAACAATTATGAAATGTTTATTAAATTTACTAATTGAAAGGTGCTGCTGATAGGTTCAATTTCATCCTATGGGTATAAATGTTAGGAGGGTATTGATGGGTGTATTTCTGATGAAGCCTAGTTGCTAGTCGAAAACGTGTGGTATTTGCAGCATTAAAATAAAGTGTGTACCTCAAGCAAAGTGTGTACCTCAAGTGGTTTCTACAATTCTGATTGCATTTTCGCTATTTCGCCTGTTTGCTTTGGATTGCTAGAAATGTAACAATAAACAATACAATCTAACAACCACCTGAACAAGATAATAGTAGAAATTTCCTGGTCCAGTCTATTTGAAGCAAAGGAAGTGAAAAGCTTATAAAAGATTATAAAATTTTTAGTTCTACATAGACAGAATCTCAGTTGTCTATGGACATTTACATATCAATTTATATATTATAGGTTCATAGTGTGGTACTGGGCTATCTGCCCGAAGGCATATATTAGCCCAGCCACGTTGTGCGGTATTCACCGCCCCTTTAGTAGTTCCCTAGACACTTGTACTAGCAGCTAGTACCCTTGGCCCCTATCTAGTTGTACTGTTGATGTGATCCCAGGTGTGAACTTTCTGTTACCCATCCACTCATCAAGGTTCCACTTGAAGAGTGATAGTGAGGGGCTCTGTCTTATGTAGATCGGGACCCTGTTCCATAGTAAGGGAAGTCTCTGCTAAAAGGAATCTATCCCTCCAGCATGTTCTATTCATTGTTGTGTTGAGGTTTATATCCCTAGAGCATGTAGCTAGAGTAGATTTGGTTTTGCTAAGATGGAGCATGTTCAACAATTCTAGGTTGGACATGGCTGTGTACGTTAGACAGAGATCGCCTCTGAGAAAGCAGTATGCAACAGAGAACAGTCTTAGCTTTTTCAATCGTGCAGCATAGGGCAACTGTTTGAGGCCAGTAATCCTCTTGGTTAGGTACCTCTGTGGTCTCTGCAGCAGCTGGAGATGTCTATCCAGGTACATTCCAATTGATGCATAGTACTCAATAATGGGTCTGATGAGGGAAGAGTAGAGGGGCACCATTACATCCTTAGATCTTGATGCGAACCTTTTTGTGATCAGATGGGTCACATAGAAGGATTTTCTAACCACTTTGGCAACATGGTTATCAAAGGAAAGCTGACTATCTACTTGGGTCCCTAGATCCCTTATTTCTTCTTCAGATTTCAGGGGATTACCTCCTATGTTGTAGTTTGCGGGTACTCTGTTTTTTTCCAAAGGGGATTACTACTCATTTTTTTGCATTTAACTTGAGACATGGCTTTGACACCATGCCTCAGTCTCATTTAGGCCCTTCTGGAGGATCTCCATGTCAGCCGGAGACTCTATTATAGCACCCAGTTTGCAGTCGTCCACAAACTTAGTCAGCCACAGCCCTTCTGTGCTTGCCTGTACTTCTGAGAAGTATATGCCAAACAGGAGGGGCCTTAGGAAAGAGCCCTGAGGCACACCACTCATTACTGGGCTGGATTCGGACATAGATCCCGCTACTCTTACTTTATGGGATCTGTCTGAGAGCCAGTTTGCGATCCATCTTGTGACATAAGGGTTTATGCCCAGGCTGGTGAGCTTATCAATAATACCTGAATGGGGAATGGTGTCAAATGCTTTAGCAAGGTCAAGGTAAACCATGTGTACCTCCTTTCCCTTATCTATAGCCTGAGTAACTGTCTCAAAGAAATCCACCAGGTTCAGGAGGCATGATCTGCCCTTGACGAAGCCGAACTGTGTGGGGTCCAACGACTGGAGGTTCCCAATCTCTCCATTTATGAGTTCCATAATGATTTGCTCCATAGCCTTACAGATCAGACTGGTCAGGCTTATTGGTCGGTAGTTCCCAGGGTCAGTTGTGGCCCCACCCTTGTGTAGCGGGACCACCGTTGCCATGCGCCATTCTATGGGCACATATCCTGTGGAGAGGCTGAGACTGAACAGGGTTTATCTTTATTTTAAAACTCAAAGAAGAAGACTGGTAGATTTATTGATTGGCTGAAGTTAAAATTAGTAGCTGTTTTAGACATGAAGACTGGATCAGTTGATAAGGCAGCCCTATCCTTATGAAAACTTAGATGTAGAGGTAAACAAGAAAAGTCTTTTCAGAAACTCTCCAAGCCAATAGTACTGATTCAAAAGGTGAGTGCATCTACTTTTCCTTAATAAAACTGAGGATAAATGGAGGAGCAAGGTCTTTAACATGAGGAATCAGCAGGAAGATGCCCCTCCAAAAGGCTTTGCAGACTTTCTAAGACACTATAAAAGAGGAGTTAAAACCTTGGTGAAAATTTGAAATAGTTGCTAAATGTATCCTCAAAGAGGAATAAACTTGAACCATTATCAAAATGTCAGCTAGAACTTGCAGAGTAGCAGGAATTGGTGTTGTGAAATGATCTAGTACCTTGCAAGTGGCCCACATAGAAAATTGCATCCTCTTTCCTTTATATATCTTTTTAGTAAATATTTTTGTGCTGCTGTTATAATTTGGACACTAGGAGGGTAAGAAGGGTCTCTAGCCATCAACAGAATTAAATAAACAATACTGTTAATCTGAGGGACTGAGGGTTAATCTGAGCTGTAGTAATAACAGAGGGATAAAACTGATCAGTCACAGCTTGAAGTTATGGGAAAGAGTAGTGGAAGCTAGGTTAAGAAGGGAGGTGATGATTAGTGATCAGCAGTATGGTTTAATGCAGGGAAAGAGCGCTACAGATGCAATGTTTACTTTGAAAGTGTTGATGGAGAAATATAGAGAAAGTCAGAAGGAGTTGCATTGTGCCTTTGTGGACTTGGAGAAAGCATATGATAAGGTGCCTAGAGAGGAGTTGTGGTACTGTATGAGGAAGTCAGGAGTGGCAGAGAAGTATGTAAGTGTGGTACAGGATATGTACAAGGGTAGTGTGACAGTGGTGAAGTCTGCAGTGGGAGTGACAGATGCGTTTAAGGTGGAGGTGGGATTACATCAAGGCTCAGCTCTGAGCCATTTCTTATTTGCAATGGTGATGGACAGGTTGACAGACAAGATCAGACAGGAGGCCCCATGGACTATGATGTTTGCAGATGACATTGTGATCTGTAGTGAGAGTAGGGACCAGGTTGAGGAGACCCTGGAGAGGTGGAGATATGCTCTAGAGAGGAGAGGAATGAAGGTCAACAGGAATAAGACAGAATATATGTGTGTGAATAAGAGGGAGGATAGAGGAATGGTGGGGATGCAGCGAGTAGAGTTGACGAAGGTGGATGAGTTTAAGTACTTGGAACCAACAGTTCAGAGTAATGGTGAGTGTGGAAGAGAGGTGAAGAAGAGGGTACAGGCAGGGTGGAATGGGTGGAGAAAAGTGTCAGAAGTGATTTGTAACAGACGGGTACTAGAAAGAGTGAAAGGGAAGGTCAACAAGAGGGTAGTGAGACCAGTTATGTTGTATGGGTTCGAGACAGTGGCATTGACAAAAAGGTAGGAGTCAGAGCTGGAAATGGTAGAGTTAAAGATGTTAAGCTTTGCAGTGGGTGTGACAAGGAATGACAAGATTAGGAATCAGTATATTAGAGGGTCAGCTCAGGTTGGATGGCTTGGAGACAAAGTCAAAGAGGCAAGATTGCATTGGTTTGGACATGTGCTGAGGAGGGATGCTGAGTATATTGGGAAAAGGATGCTAAGGATGGAGCTGTCAGGTAAGAGGAAAAGAGGAAGGCCTAAGATAAGGTTTATGGATGTGGTGAGAGAGGACATGCAGGTGGTTGGTGTGACAGAGGGTTCCCTATTGAAATCGCAAAGGTCCACTTACCCGAATATGGAAACATCGACACGTATACATCGGAACATGAAAACACAGATCTTCCCGAAGTGCGAAATCCGAAATGTCGAATCATCATGGTTGGCCCATCTGCTGTATAGCTCCGTAAGGTAAGTGTGCGATAGTTATGGACCTTAGGGTTAGGGTGCGGGTTAAGGTAAGTGTATAGATAGTAATAGTGTGCGATAGTTACGGACCTTTGGGTGCGGGTTAAGGTAAGTGCATACATAGTAATGTATGTAAGGTTTAGTGTAGGGTTAGAAGTAGGGTTTTGTTAAGTGTATGTGTGCGGGTTATTTATTTTGTTTGGGTATAGCTCCATAAGGTAAGTGTGCGATAGTTACAGACCTTAGGGTTAGGGTGCGGGTTAAGGTAAATGCATAGACAGTAATGTATGTAAGGTTTAGTGAAGGGTTAGAAGTAGGGCTTTGGTTAGTGTATGTATGTGGTTTATTTATTTTGTTTGGGTAGGCAGTATGTAGCGCGCGATGGGGCTGGACAACTATGACGGTACGAGAGTTTTAATTTCGCAGTTTAGGGTGTTCGGTGTATTCATGGTTCGGGTTATATGTATCAATGATGCTGTATTTGCTATTTAGGACTTTCACGGTTGTAATATAGACCCATGACAGAGCAAGATGCAGAGGACAGGAAGAAATGGAAACAGATGATCCACTGTGGCAACCTCTAACGGGAACAGCCGAAAGAGAAGAAGAAGTTAATCTGAGAGATGGCAAGCCTAGGTGAATCTTTCTGGACAGTTGAGACAGAAGACCTGGATTAAGCTCTAGAAAAACAGGCTTCTTTATCAGATGAGGACATCGAAGGAGAAACAGCACTTAACAGGGCCAAAATACAGGATTCCTATTGAATTGTCGACAGCTTAGGTTGTCGAATACTTAATCATCGACACCTAAGCGTCGAAAACTTACAATAGCGAACGGCCACATCATTGAATTATTTCCTTGGGAAAGAATTTGCATGGCCGTTATCAGGGATTTGCCCTTTCTCCAATGTAGAGTGATCTCGGAGTTGGTATATTTAGTTGGGGGGCTGTGGGGGGGGGGTTGTTTATTTTGTTTATGGATGGCCACCTGAATTCTTTCCCAGGGAAAGAATTTGATGATGTGGCCATTCGCTCTTGTAGGCTTTCGACGCTTAGGTGTCGATGTTTTAGGATTCCACAACTTAAGCTTTCGATATTATGATATAGATGCAAAATAGGGCTATGAGAACAACCCTGGTCTTGCACATTTTAGCTTTCTGTAAAGATCTCATGAATAGGGAAAGGCATAAAGTAGCCCTGAGAGGCCACTGGTGGCTACAACATCTCTTGGTGTCTTACCCAGCAGATGAATGAGGAAAAGAAGTTGCTGAATTGGAAGTGGGGATGTAAACAGGTCACAGGAAGGCTTCTCCCAGTGAACAAAAAATCATCCATATTGTTAACAAACTGAGGGATTGCTTGGCACCAGAAGGTATTTTCTGAGCCTGTCCATTAATGAAACGGACTGACTGGAGTATGTATTGCTATAAGAAAGTGATGTGAAGTGATCTCCCATTCACATAGCCTGATGGCCTCTCAAGACAATGGGTAGGATCTGGTTTCCCTGTTTGATAATGTATTGCATTACTGACATACTGCCAAAGTATATTGCAATTACACACTGACATTTTTTGGCCAAGAAAAGCCTGTGATGTCAAGAGAACCACCCTCAACTGAAGAATATTTATGTGCAAGCAGTCCTTTTGTTAAGTTCAAGTCCCTTGGACCATCTTCCCGAAACAATGCTTACCCCATCCCGAGGTAGAGGTGTCAATGTTTAATAGGATTGTAAGGGAGGGGGGGCATCTCTTTTAAAGCCTGGGTGAATGGAGTGACCAGAGAAGATGTATTTGGCCCACAGTGGATAGAGAAATTAATTAATGGGCTCTTCCAGTTGAGACCATTGTGCATGTAGCACACACAAATTAATGATTTCATGCAGAACTACATAAATGGAACCTTGTGAATGGCTGTTACTATGAGTCCAAGCAACATCAGAATTAGGACTGCTGGTGAAGAGGGTTATTGCAGGAGTAACCTTACAAATGTTGTGATGGATAGTGTCTTGTCTGGTCTGGTGGAAAACTGGATAATTTCTGTATAGTGTCCATATGATAGCCTATGAATATCTGTGCTTGCAACATATCCAGCTGGGGCTTCACAGTGCTCACCGAAATTCTCACGGACAGACAGAGCAAAAGTAAGTATGCTCTTGTACTAATGAAAGACTCCCCTGAGGTGGTGACCAGGAGATATTTGTCTAGATAAGGGAACACTGATTCTGAGTAGTCTCAGGTAAGCTTCTCCACTGCAATGCATTTGGTAAACACTGGGGAAGGGCTATAGTGAGACCAAATGGAAAGGTTCTGAACTGATAATAACAGGCTCCCACCTCAAACTAGAGGAACCTTCTGGATATCTTGTATATTTAAGTGTAAATAGGTCTCTTGGTGGTCCAAAGACCAGAACCAATCTACATTCTAAAGACATGGAAAGATTGATTGCATCACAACCATCCAGTACTTAGGTTCATAGGTTCATAGGTTCATACTAGGCTATCTGCCCTGGGGCATTTATAAGCCTAGCCTGATTGTGTTTGGCTTACGCCACTCCTTGATTTGAGTATACTGTGCCCTTTTTAAAGTTTAGTTTACTGTGCCTCTGTCTAATAGTGACATGGAAGTAATCCCCGGGACAAACTTACGATCCCCCATCCACTCATCAAGATTCTTCTTGTAGAGAGTCAGTGAGGTGCTCTGCCTAACATGAATTGGAATTCTATTCCAGAGTGAAGGGAGTCTCTGGGTTATGAATCTGTCCCTCCAGCATGTTCTATTTATTTCTGTGCTGAGGTTCAAGTCCCTCGAGCATGTGGCTCTAAGGGATTTAGATTTACTGAGGTGGAGCATGTCCATTAATTCTGGGTTGGACATAGCTTTATATGTCAGGCATAGATCGCCTCGAAGTAGGCGGTATGCAACTGAGTAGAGCTGGAGTTTTTTTAACTGAGCAGCATATGGCATCTGTTTGAGTCCCTTGATCCTCCTTGTGAGGTACCTTTGGGGTCTTTCCAATTGCTGCAGGTGTCGGGTAAGGTACATCCCAAAGGGGGCATTGTATTCTATGATGGGCCTGATGAGGGATGAATAAAGGGGCACGATTACCTCTCTTGATCTACATGTGAATCCTTTCATGATGAGGTGGGCTATGTAGAAGGTCTTTCTAACCACTTTGGCAATGTGGTTGTCAAAGGAGAGATTGCTATTAACTTGGGTCCTCAGATACCTAATTACTTTCTCTGTACTTAATGGGTTACCACCTATGTGGTAATTTGTGGGCACATTGCTTTTGCCAAAGGGTATGACTATACACTTTTTGGCATTTAACTTTAGACCATGGCTCTGGCACCAGTTATCCGTCTCTGCGAGACCCCTTTGAAGGATGTTTGTGTCAGCCGGAGAGTCGATTGTGGTGCCCAGTTTGCAGTCATCTGCGAACTTGGTGAGCCCTAGTCCTCCCACATTGGCCTGTACCTCAGAAAAGTAAATACCGAACAAGACAGGTCCCAGGACAGAACCTTGTGGGACGCCACTTGTGACCGGTTTCGAGTCTGATATGGCTCCAGCAACTCTGACTCTGTGGGTTCTGTCTTTGAGCCAGTTTGCAACCCATCTTGTGACATAGGGGTTTATATTTAGGCTGGATAGCTTATCTATGATGCCCGAGTGGGGTATTGTGTCAAATGCCTTTGCGAGGTCCAGATAGGCTGTGTGGACTACCTTCCCTTCATCTATGGCCTTGGTGACTGTTTCGAAGAAGTCTCTCTGCATGCTAAAAGATATTCCAGTTGCTCTCACTGCACCATCCACTGCATTATGGATCAACCTCATGGAAACCAGCATTATGCCTGACATGTTTTTTACCTGTGATTCTAATTTGGGTGCAGATTGCTGTATGGCAATTTTTCAGCGTGTCAAGCATTTTCTCTTCCAAGTCATGCTGCAAATGGGACATGTACATCAGATAGTTCAGAGTCCTTTTGGCAAAATTACAAGACACAAAGGCACACTTTCCCCTGTGACCCATAGCCTGTATATCCTTATTTGGTGGTAAATTAATAGGCTGCTCTCTGAGAACGCTCTTTTGTGGTAGCTGCCACCACAATGAAGTTTGTAAGAAGAGTCTTACTCCAAGCACGTCTGTCTTTGGTTGGCCATAGTATCTTGTCCAGTCTCCTTGGAATAGGCTCAGCCATGTCTGAATGTCCTATCCATGACAACAGTGATCATGTAAATGGTGGGAAGGACCACCCATGATGGACACAAGATGAACCAAAAAGCCAACTGTGGGATCTTTTCCTTGAGAAAGGTGGGAACTATAGGACAGAATCCCCACTAACTTATCAATTCCAGGATTTCCCAAAATTTGTGGTCATCTGGAGGTATTGTGATGAAAACTACCCTTCATCAAAACTCATGTGTAGGTTGGGAAAATCTGGTGGAAATTGAGGTGCCAACTATTTCATTTTTCTCTTTCTCCAAACACCTCAGGGTGGAATAGTGTGAGCATTCAGAAGGTGATTCTTCTCCAGAGAGTTAGGATCAACAAAGCCATTTCAGTGCAGTGGGGGTACAAAAGGTAAAATAGAAGGTTCCTTTCTGATAACTGACCACCTGGGTGGCTATCTTGGAACAGTGTTGGGATGCTTTAGGTTGGAAGACATCCAACATATGGTATCAAAGACCAGTAAAACAGCAATGTGTAGGCATGGCTTTTTCTCTGCTCACATAGTGAAGGAGGAGGAAGAGCATGCAGCCTGGTGAGGTGCCCCAGGGGTGGATTCCAAATTGCATTAATGGTCGCGTAAGTGAAACAGGTGTGGTAGCCCATGTGGTTAGAGCTGACAGTGATGCTGTCTCAGGAATAGTCTGTCATCTGGGGTAGTCAGCCTGTGACAAACCACCATGCATCTGGACCCTTCCATAGCCATGGACAGCAGAACAAGCAGAGGCAGACAGTAGGACACTTGCCATCTGCTGCATAGACACACTAGTGGATGCCATGTTAAACACCAGTGACCACAGCAGCACAATCTTCCCCCCAAACCTGTTCTCAAAGTCACTTTGCAGGAACTCCATGTTATCCCAAAGCCTATGCAGGGGTTCCACGTCATCCTGCAGGCCAAACAGTACACTTGCTATATCTATAATGATGCAGATAGCATAGATAGCAGCTTTTTGTTCCTATATCACTAAGCTGCATATGTGATGATTAATGTCAAGGCTTTACCCAGGCCAGGAACAGACGTGTAATAATAATGGCACCATGTATCAGAATGAGTCTCCCCCATATGGTGTACATGCACATCAGAGAAAGTCTATGTATCCTGGGAGGTGTTTACAGCTACAGGACATCTGTCAAATACTACTGAGGCTGGGATTTCCACCTGTCCGTGCTTAGGTTCCACCTATGTGGGGTTGTGTGAAGACTACAATGTTAGTGTTGCTGACAGAGCCAAAGCTCACCTGTTAACATCATGCATGGGCTGTAGTAGAACTCGTGAAAGCAGAAAAATAATACACCTTTGGCAGAACTGTAATACACGAGATCCCCTCCTCAATAACAGGCATACTGTTATATAACAGAAGCTGTGAATGCCGTATGATACCTACATCCCTTGCTAAGCAAGCCACTGCAGTTGTAGACTACAGGTACCTGTACAACAGATGTGTAGAAGCCTCTTGCAGAATAATTCTTGCCTCACATGCACTGTACTGTACTACTGACAGACTACAGGGATAGGCCTTTGAGGTGGTCTACATGGGACATGTTGTTTATGGCCTGGATTCTTCTTGTGAGGAACCTCTGTGGATGCTTTGGTTGTTGCATATGCCTGGTCAAGTACATAATGAATGGGGCGCTGAACTCAGTGATTGGTATGATGAGGGCCAAATACAGTAGAACAATGAAATCCTTGAACCTAGATGTCATACCCTTGTTTGTAAGTTTAGCAGCATAGAATTATTCCGTACTACCATAGACACATGATGGTCAAATTCCAGGTTACTGTCTATGTGCGTCTCCAAATCCCTGACACTGGGTCTACTGATAGGGATGTATTATTAATGTGGTAGCATATTGCTGTCCATCATTTGAATCTGGAGCATCAGTTCCATATCATCATGCCATCTTTGCATACCCTGAATATCACAATTTTCTTCCAGTAAAATGACCAGCTATTTGTGCCTCTGAATTGCCTTCTCCATGATTGTCACCATGCTTTGCCTATTTTGCACATGGCACTGCTCTTTGAATGCCAGCCAATGTTTCCTGGTTTTGTTTAGTTGAATATAAAATCTGCTTGTTTGCATATAAAACCTATAAACTGTTGTGTAATCTTCTTCATTTACCTATTATATGGGTGCTTTTCTTATCAGGGACACCTCTAAGAAAAGGCCTCATCAAATATAGCTAACCTACGTAACAAAATATAAATAAGTAAGTAAATAATAAATAACCAGAATTTCTGGCTTGCGATGACTCCAAAATTAGTTAACAATACTTCGACTCTGACAAAACGTAACTATGGTATGTGGAGTGTACTGATTATTATCCAAAATGAAGAAAAAGACATCCTTCTTTGCACCTCTTTGATGTTTATCTTTCAGACCTGTTGTACTCTAGTCTGCTAGAACAGCATTCACCATAGAACAGCACTGAGAAATAACATTACACTGAAATCTGTAAAGCCTAATCACACTGCCACACTACATAAATGGTATACTGAAGTGTTTAACAGCTTCTAAAGTGTTGGTTCATCGGATTATGCCACGGACCACTCCTTGTGTGACAGTACTAAATGTTTCATAGATTTCAAAGTTGTAAGCATTTCATCCTCCATCACTTTTTTGATTCTATAACCAGTAGTATGTTGGAGCAGCTGAAGTTCCATGTACTACAAAGAATTATGATCAGGTCTCTCTGATGGTAACTAACTAGTTATGTTTTCAAAATGGATGTTTCACCTAACAAGGTGGTTATGATCAGAGACACATACATAACCCCTATAGTGTGCCACATCTGCAGCAGACATCCTATAGATAGAAATTATGGACAATACTGCACAAAACATTTCCTCACAACTGTAAAATTGAATGGAAAGCTTTTCAACATGACTGTGAATTTTTGTTACAGTAACTGTGTAAGCTGATTACTGTCTATGTGGCATCCTTACAGGTATTACATACAGAACATTTCTAATATGTTACTTAAGTTATAAAATGAATCATCATCTGCTGTTTTTATGCACAGGGCTTACTTTTGCCCTACCTTAGGTAGGCTGCACTTTTTAGGAAAATAAATTTTGCCCCCCCCACTAAATTAATCAGTTACCTTCTTGGGTAAAAGTGGCGCTGGCCTTTATGCTTTCTGAATTAACTACAGAGTTAAGACTGCAGTGCTTTACCTCTCCAAGGTAATTGTTATCACATGAGTGAATTACTGTCTTCCTTAGTACATTAATACTTGATTTCATATATGGGTCTACAATATTACTAGGTAAATAAGGCAGTAACCGACTGTAGGAGTACCGTCTTTCTAGACAAATAAAGAGGTGTTTCCTCTGTGGGAGTTCCATCCTTAAGTAAACATGTTTCAGCCCACCAAACTGGATTGCTGTTTTTCTTCTTAAAAAGTATAGCCCCTTCTGTCAATGTATTCCTTGATAAGCAAGGTGTCACAGTCTCTGCAAACTTGCCCTGCTCCTATAAAAGCAAGGTGTTACCTCCTTTGTGAAATTTACCTGCTTAAATTACGTTAGTCTTTGTCCCATAGGTTATCCCTTCCTGGATTAAAAGATGTGACTTCTGGATTGCTTATTCCATTACTTTTCAGTTTGCATACCCCATACCTAGTCAAATAAACTAGAACAGAATGAATAAAACCTGAAGTTATTTTGTACATGAGGCTGTAGAATACAGCATCTATTTTCTCCTCTGAAAGCACTGGCACATTAAATGGAATTATCAAGATCACTACCTTTTATGCATTTCTGGACTGTGTATAATTAAAATAATTACAAGTGGCAAAGCTGATATATTCAGTTCTGAGTTGTGTATACAGTCTGTAAGTCAATTAGACCAGTTTTCTAAATCAGATTCATTAATTTTTAAACAGAATAGACAATTAACATTTTTTTCATGAATAAGAAAACCATTTTCATTTCATGGATGCAAAACTAAAACATTAGAAGCAATAGGGAGGAAGATGGCAGGCAAAGCTATCTTCCTGTGTTTTTTATTGACTTTTAGTGCTGCCCCCAACAAATAATCACCAAGCTGGGCCATTACCATCTGCAATGAAGTGGAAAGAAAAGACACACCGTCCCATGCTGACTGAATGGCAGCAAGATGGAAGGCCAATTATTTGCTTTTCCCAGATACAACTTCTGACGTGAGGCCCTTTGCTGTAAAAGCTTTAACAGGCTGCACTTTAAATATTTTAGCAATTTGCCCAATCATATTTTGTTTTCCAAACTGAAGCCACTTAAAGATTCAACAGTGTGTCACTTCAGAGCATGGCAACTAATCTTAACCACAGGCTGGAATACATGATTTCTGTTAAAAAAGGAACAAAAAGAAATGGCTAGAAATGAGCAAGTATAGCAACCACCAGCACAGTAACGAGGTAGTTTCTTGCCTGCTATGTGGATTAGGATTGAATGGATCCTAATGCAGCATTTCTCAGTTATTGTAAACAAGGTTAAATTAATGCTTAGCACACCTCTTGCAGGGGCTTCTTTCCCTTGCCATGCTACTGGAAAGAAACAAGGTTATGTCATTACAGAAAAAAGAAAAAGAAGGATCTGTACAGCTTTCTAAAAATCTCTCCTTTACTTTGAGTGAAAGTGACTTTGCAACAAAGTTAAGTATATTATTTTAGCAGGACAGCAACACACCTGTACTTCTACCAGTGAAATGTTGTGCTTTTCTGAATGCTAAAACTGCATCCATGTAGAAACAGAAATGTCACAAAGGTGGCTGCATTACCTGGCTATTCTTAGGACAGCCCCTTGTCAATTAACAGAATCTGCAGTTATGGTTAAGTTTACATACACAGCTTCACTTTGCAACAAGAAGAATCACACAATATTTTATTGTGTATGCCTGGCTAAGCACTGAATGATGTTCAGGCATTTCATAGTTGCAGTAGCTTAAGCCATATGGAATGTGTTCTGCGCTAAAGAGTGGACAACTGGCCAGCTTCCAAAGCCTTATGGCAGCTTCCACAAAATCAAACCACTGTAGAGCATGATTAGTGCAGTATAAAGACAGCAGTTAGAGCAACAAAATCTCAGAGTTCTCTTCCTCATAACAAATGTGACAAGAGTCCTGCAGACGGATCTGTACTAAGAGAATAAATGAATGCCAAAAAAAGGGGGGAGGGTATTTGTACTGCAACAGTAGCTGTTCCAACATCTGATGTTATGTAAGTTTACATTCTAGCACATTTTTCATTAGATCACTGTCAGACAGTAGCCTAAGCTATGTGGGATGAATACAGAAGCTTAGAAAGAAAGGGAGAAGAGAGAAGGTCAGAATCTAGGAACCTTTGGAAAACAGGCAAAGCAAAGGCTGCTCTGGCCCTAGACAAAGAATACAATTTGTAGTGTTAGATAACTGTGCACACAAAAAACCAGGTTGCTGCTTCTAGAAAATTACTACAGTCCATTCCTTTCCAAAAGGCAAAGAAGTGGCCAGTGCATAGTAGAGTGGACACTGGCTTTGCATAGAATTATGTTGCTATGGTAAACAATTTAGAAACTGTTTTGGCACTCTTTTTATCCCTTCATGGGAAATAAACAGATGATTAGAATTCCTGAAGCTATTTTATTTCTGTAAGTGTAGTATCTTAGTCACCTGTGGACTTCTAGTGTAAGAAGAATTCTTTCTCCCTTATTTTTTGGTTCTGGATTGGAAACAGGAAGATGAACTGCCTGTCGATGTAAAATCTGAAACCACTTTAGGTATAAAAGAAGGACTGGTTCTCAAAGTTACCCTAAATTTGTAAAAGATGGAACAAGAGTTGAATAACTGTAAGGGCTTGTAACTCAAATATTCTTCCTGCAGAAGTCAGAGCGATGAGTAACACTGTTTTCTAAAATAAGAAATTTAAATCAGCCTCATGAGTAGGTTCAGATGGAAAAAGTTTAAGTTTCTTCAGTACAAAATTAATATCACAAGCAACTGCCACATGTCTACTACATGGATGGGTATGCAAACCCCCTTTCAAAAACTGTAGAAAGGGGGAATCCATGGACAGACATCCAGAGATGGCCAAAAAGTGAATCTTGATAGAACAGCAAGAAAGGACTGAGGATAATAACTAACACAATTACTGCAGTACAAAAGGTATCTGAGCCTTGAAAGGGTCATGGTTCTTTCCTTAGTATCAACTACAAAATCTTTTTCACTTAGCCATATATGATTTCTTCATTGCAGCCTTCTTTACCACCTTTAACACCTGCTACACATTCTTAGAAAAAGGATGCCTAAAAGGTACTAAAATTATATCATCCAGGCAATAAATTGAAGAAACTGAAGTTTAGGGTGGACCCACAAACCATGTGTTGTGTAAGTCCATCCTATGAGGAAGCTTGTGGCAACTGCTTGGCCATTTTCAAAATATGAGACAGGCACTGCTGTCTGAACCAAAAGATAGTTACCAAAATTATCATTGGAGGTTCCTACTAAATCTTTAGAAGAACCTTGGTTATTAGAAGAAAGGGTGGAAATGCATACGAAAAGGTGCCCATCTTCCATGCTTTTGTGCAATGAGTCTTGGAGCAGAACTTCTTTAAATGTCTATTGTGAATGAAGTTAAACAGATCTGCATGAAGAGTTTCCCACAGTTGAATCAATTCCTGGAAGCCTCCTGGTTGCAGCTTCCATTCTTCGGAAGAAGGTCTGTCTTGGTTCTGCTCAGCTTGTCTGCTATAAATGTGTGCTATGACAGAATGTAAGTAATCTACAGAGAAAGAACATATTGAGTTTCTAGTTCCCAGGCTACCATAGCCAGTCTACAAAGGGGGTATGATCTAGTGCCCCCTTGTTTGTATCACATAACTGCAGCATTGTCTGAGATTATTAGTAGAAGGCCTGGAATCTGAAGATGGTTTATGAGTGCCATCATTTGTTTGACATTTATGTGTTTCAGTTTGTCCTGCGCATTCCGCAGACCCTGGATTTTCACTCTTTTGGATATAGCTCCTCAAGCAAGGCACATCTGAGGTTGAGCCTCTATGATTATAGACTGAGTTAGTGAGGAAGACTAAGTGGGAGGCCTGGGTTAACAGAAAACTGACACATCCACCAGAGAATCTCCCTTTTGACAAACTCCAGCACCAGGATCTGAAAGTATATGGGGATGCTGGTGCTGAGTACAAACCGATTTGAGGAAATGCTGGATTTTCCTTATGTGAAGTCTGGCCAAATGAATCATGAGAATTGTAGAGGTCATGAAAACAGAATCCTGGGATATTCCTTGGAAGATGCCAGAGTCTGGTTGGAAAATGTATAAAATTCTACTTTAAGTTGAGGAAGAAAAGCCATTCATGAGGGATGTGTAGTATAGTTTTGTAAGTCCTACTTACCTGTAACGGTAGATGTTTAAATTCCTCACTGTCTCAGTGGCATTTTGGGTTATCTGCCAAGATAACACAGTACTGGACAGGTCAGAAATAAAATATTATTATTTGGATGGGTAAGGCCAATATCTAACCAAATGGGATAGTTAATTCAAGCAGAAAAAGGGAAACTGGCTAGGCTTAAAATGGCCCTCAAGGGCAGCTAGCCTAGTGCATACCTATGAAGCTATAATGATATTTTTAAATAAGCATAAAAATAGAAAGAGAACAATACATTTAATAATAAAATGAGAGGGAAGGGGTCCCCAAATGGTTATTATTTGAGCAGTAAGCTAGCAAAATCAGCACTGGATCCTGTGAAGAGCCAGTGAACAAGCTGAAGACTTCCATCTCAGGATATGCTCAACCAATCAGCTGTCACAGGAAGAAAGAGGGAGGGGAGTCTGAACTTTTGAAAACTAGCCAGTACTGGGTTGCCTTGGCAGGTAAACCAAAATGCCACTGAGGCAGTGGAAATAATGAACATCTTGGAGACATTTTAAATACACTATCCTGTGAGATGAATTGAGAGTATTTCTCTAGGTTCATGTGAAATCCCAGATTGAGAAAAAAGTATTTTAGCCAAGCAACAGAATCATGACAAGTTATAAAGGAGTCTGCACAAATAAGGCAGTCATCTAGATATGGAAAATTTTGAATGACCTGTAACCTGCTATGGGCTGTTGTAGCTACTGACAACGGACTTCTTTGGGAACTGGGATGTGATGATAAGTCTTTTTTAAATCTAAAGTTACTAGAAAACTGTGAGGTGAAATGAGAGGTAACAGAGATTGTACTGAGAGCATTTTAAATTTTGGAATCTTAACATTAAGTTTTCGAAAAAAAATAGTCTAGACAGGTCTCTAAGTTCCTTCTTTCTTTGGTATCAGAAATATTACTGAAAAATTGATATAAAGGTGTATACAACATGCGGAAAAGACACAACTCAACCTCAAATGCCCTGGACAACACTCATTTTGAGGGTGAATAAAAACCTTTCCCTATTTTATCTCATGGAACACGTTCTATAATCCCTCAAGACAGCATATGATCCATGGTAAGAGAAAATGTGGATGTTTGATGGTATGGATACAGAGGAATCCCTTGGAATTGAGGAAAGGAGTCCCACTGCCAGTTGCAGCTTTTTGAATGATTCTCAGTACCCACATGTCTGAAGTTATCTGGTATCACAGAGAAAATTAAAAACCTAGTCTTTGGAAAAGCTTTATTGGGTTGCTAGCGTGAGAAGGAGGAAAAACAACATTGGACATATACCCGATAATGTTTTTATTTTTTAGATTGTCCATGTTTTGGGGGGAACGCTCCACTGCTTTTTGAAACATCATCATTGTTTTCTGAATGCTTGTTTGCTTGTACTTTGCTGGGATTACTTATCCTGTTTCCTAAAAGAGGAAGACTAACTGGAAGGAAATTTTTGATTATATTTAGGAATTAGGGAGTTGAAAATATGGGCAACCCCTGAATTAATTTTCCCTTTCATCAAATCTTTTGAGGACCTCAACAGAGGAAGGGCCAAATAATAACTCTTTATCCGGGGGAGCATTCAGGAGCACAGCTTTCATATACTCTGGTAAATTCTGAGAATGCAGACAAACAAATCTCATCACTGACCCACTGGCAGCTCCTTGAGAAACAGGGTCAGCAGTGTCATAAGAACATTTTAGAGAAATTCTATATTCCTGAGACACAAAATAAAATAAAGGCTTTAGATTTCTCTTAATCTCTGAAGAAGGCAAATCAGCAATTAACTAATGAAGTCTGTTTTATCTGCTGATGTGCAGTTCATCAAAACTGTCAGTTCAGATATCTGTCAACTCTTAAGCCAGAGGAGGTACTGATCATTTATTAATATAGTGCACATTATGCTAATTATGATAGTGTGTTATTTTTATTGCAGCTTTGGGTGAATTATTCAGTTGCTTACTTGTTAGTTCAGCTGTTTTTCTTTCAAACATTTTTGTATTTGATGTGGTGGTGGTTTAACTCTAAATGCACTGTAATTACCCATAAGCTACTTCAATCTTCAGGGAACAAGTCTTCATGCCCCCCCCCCCCCTGAAAAAGAGCCAATGGATCACTGAAATACATCCACTCAAAACAGCGTAAATAAATACCATGCCAGATTAAATATTTCTGAATGTGTTATGGCTCAAGTTGCAATACATTTTTTTCAATGTCAACCCCCTCTTCTAACACCAGTGACTAACATACTGTTTAATATTCTCTGACATGATTTTCATAGGGTTCAGTCACATTGCCATCTGCTGAAGATGTCAATCTACCAGCATTGTGTCACACCAATTCTCCCTCTCCAGTACATTTGCTTGGGTAGTTTCTCATGTCCTATGCATACTTTAAATCCCAAAATACATAGAAGGCCATTTCAAGAGCAAACTTTGCGACTTTAAAAAAGAAAAGTAGGAGAGACATATTTAAGCATCAACATGGTGGTACAACAGTCTGTGCTGGCACAGACCACATGTTATACAAGTTAAGAATTCATACATTTGTATTTCTTTTCTGATCAGGACAGCCTTCTGCTTTTTTCTTAGGAACATATTGACAACCTTTTTAGTTTTTTGCCATGTTGACTGGTATATAATATTTATTTTTATTTATTTATTTCCAGTTTGATGACTGGGGAGGTCCACTGGGCTCAAAGAGCCCATTTTCAGTGGAGGCCTGGGGAGAAAAGCTCCAATAATACATAGTATAATCTCCATAATATAATGTACAATGCATAGTGGAAACAGAAATGAGATCAGCAAGTTTTACATACAAAATAGCAAAAAAAAAAAAACCTAAACAAATGTTAAACAGTAGCTTAGAGAAAGATGTGAGCATATTTACATATTTAGTGGTTGAGAACAGTGGTGCAAGGTTAAATTAATACAATGATATAGAAGTAACATTAGCATGGATGAGTTCATTATGCATGAATAATAGCATAGGTTAGATTAATACAGAGGTTTAAATCCTGTGGTATAGAGGAAACATTTACATGAAGGCAGTACAGTGGGTTAGACAATAGCGTGTAAGGAAGAACAAACTTTGTGTGTGATAAAGTATTTATGTGTTGAACAGGTTAGGTAGGTGGAGTGCACTTGCATTTCCATTTTTGGGAGAGGTACTTGCAGACTTGTATTAACATCTTTTAGTGGTTGCGGAAATGAATAAAAGACAACAGGGTGAAGGAAAAATGGGTCTGCACTTGTTGACAGCAAGCAGACCAAATAAATGAATCTTAGGCAAGTTATGTGGGGCTGATATCAACTGAAACAAACTAATTCTGCAGTTTACTGGGGACACTGTGGCTGACAGCAAAATCAGTGCATGGGTGTAGCAGGAGGAGGTAAGTTTGCAATTGTGCTAACAGAAATGCTGCATTGTATAAAGCAGTCTAGGCTTGTCTATTACTGTACTGGAATTCATCTTTATTAAACGTCATCTGCAATATTCTTAATCCAAAGCTGGGCAAAAACTCTTTTCCTGTCTTAATCACAGAAGAAGAACTAGCAAGCAGGATTAAATAAGCAAATATCAAACACTAAAAGGATCTTCCAACATATAGCTTAAAAAATAACTACTACGGACTACAGAAACCAACGAAAAAAAGACCACACATGCAAATAAAATAGCCTTGCATTTGTGATCATAGCAAAAAACAAACACACATGCAGAAGACCATATCAGAAACCATTGCAAATACAAATAATACAACTTTGTACTTGCAATTATTACTAACACACATGCATGCACGCAAGAAAAAAACTAAGAAAATCCCTTTACCTGGGAAGAGGGTTTGCCCCCACATCCACCTTAGATATATATATATATATATATATATATATATATATACACACATACATATATATATATATATATATATATATATATATATATATATATATATATATATATATATAAACCTCAGCTTTGGCCGGCGAAGGACTTGCTGTATTCAACTGGACGTATAAGAGAATTTAAGTACCTTTATCTGCTCGTTTTTTTTCCAAAAAATACAGTATTTAAATTGATTTTAACTGTGTGGAAGGAATATTAACTGAACTGGAAGTTAGTCAGTGTTTGCTGAACTTTGTTATTTGCTAGTAATTACAGGTGTGGGGGTAGTCACATTCTTTGATTTCCTGTCCTTGCCTATTTAAGTGGTACAGTGTGAAATATTTTCTGCTTAAAACCTCAGCTTTGGCCTAAGGACTTGCTGTATTCAACTGGACGTATAAGAGAATTTAAGTACCTTTATCTGCTCTTTTTTTTCCAAAAAATACAGTATTTAAATTGATTTTAACTGTGTGGAAGGAATATTAACTGAACTGGAAGTTAGTCAGTGTTTGCTGAACTTTGTTATTTGCTAGTAATTACAGGTGTGGGGGTAGTCACATTCTTTGATTTCCTGTCCTTGCCTATTTAAGTGGTACAGTGTGAAATATTTTCTGCTTAAAAACCTCAGCTTTGGCCGGCTAAGGACTTGCTGTATTCAACTGGACGAGAATTTAAGTACCTTTATCTGCTCTTTTTTCCCCAAAAAATACAGTATTTAAATTGATTTTAACTGTGTGGAAGGAATATTAACTGAACTGGAAGTTAGTCAGTGTTTGCTGAACTTTGTTATTTGCTAGTAATTACAGGTGTGGGGGTAGTCACATTCTTTGATTTCCTGTCCTTGCCTATTTAAGTGGTACAGTGTGAAATATTTTCTGCTTAAAAACCTCAGCTTTGGCCGGCTAAGGACTTGCTGTATTCAACTGGACGTATAAGAGAATTTAAGTACCTTTATCTGCTCTTTTTTCCAAAAATACAGTATTTAAATTGATTTTAACTGTGTGGAAGGAATATTAACTGAACTGGAAGTTAGTCAGTGTTTGCTGAACTTTGTTATTTGCTAGTAATTACAGGTGTGGGGGTAGTCACATTCTTTGATTTCCTGTCCTTGCCTATTTAAGTGGTACAGTGTGAAATATTTTCTGCTTAAAACCTCAGCTTTGGCCGGCTAAGGACTTGCTGTATTCAACTGGACGTATAAGAGAATTTAAGTACCTTTATCTGCTCTTTTTTCCCAAAAAATACAGTATTTAAATTGATTTTAACTGTGTGGAAGGAATATTAACTGAACTGGAAGTTAGTCAGTGTTTGCTGAACTTTGTTATTTGCTAGTAATTACAGGTGTGGGGGTAGGCACATTCTTTGATTTCCTGTCCTTGCCTATTTAAGTGGTACAGTGTGAAATATTTTCTGCTTAAAAACCTCAGCTTTGGCCGGCTAAGGACTTGCTGTATTCAACTGGACGTATAAGAGAATTTAAGTACCTTTATCTGCTTTTTTTTCCCCCAAAAAATACAGTATTTAAATTGATTTTAACTGTGTGGAAGGAATATTAACTGAACTGGAAGTTTTGACTCTGCTCTTCAGTTAGGCCCACCCACCCTCCTTGTTTTTGTTTTGGTGTTAATCTTAGTGGCCTTGCAACTGCCCGCCCCTCTTGTAAAGTTGTGTTTGGATACTCCTTCTGGGCCCATCTCATTTGCTCACTCAACTGAGTGCAGTGAGAGCATATTCTGATTTCAGGCACTCCTACTGTGTACAAAGAGAGCATCTGGGAAACAGAAAAAAAAAAGAAAAAAAAAAAAAAAAAATTAAGCTTGTTTCCTGCCTTTCCTGTTAAGTGGTATAGACTATTTGTAGGCTTCTGAGCCCCCAAGCCCTTCTGTGTTGGAGGGAAGCCTTCTAGCTTAGTTTTTTTTTCTTATAACTAGCCAGTTTTCTAGTTTCAGCACTCAAATCTGTTTCTTTGATCTCAGCACTTATACAGAAAAAAAAATTTCATCTGCTTTTACTGTACTTGTGTTTCTACCTACTTTTTTACTTTTGCATCATCTTAAAAGTACTCAATTGTATTTATTACTGCTTGGTGTAACTCATTCTAAGCCTTTTAGTTTAAACACTTGGGCTTCGGACTAGTTGTTTTGCACTGAGAGGGTTTGTGGTCTGCACTGTAGTTGCAGAACAGGTAGCTTACATCCTTCTAGGTTGAGAACTGCTGATTGAGGGCTCAGTGTCTGTTATTCTAAAAGTGTATTAATTCTGGTTTAAGCACTTGGGCTTTCAGGCCAGTTATTTTACATTAAGAGGGTTCGTGGTCTGCACTCTTGTGGGAGGAGAGGCTGGACTCTGCCCTTCTGAGCTGGGAATTTCTGGTTAAAGGCTTATAGTGCATGCATATCTGAACTACTTCTTACTGAAGTTGGTGCACCTTGTTTGCTGTGGCATAGACTGGATTCAGGCCTGCTGGATCTAGCTTTGTTTGTGTAACTTGAGCACTAATCCAGGCATTCTCTAAAGTATTCAATTGTATTTATTACTGCTTGGTAGTAACTTGATTAAAGTGTAGCTATCATTCTAAGTCTTTTGGATTAAGCACTTGGGCTTCAGACCAGTTGTTATACATTAGGAAGGTTTGTGGCATGCACTGTGGTGGCAGGACAGGTAGCTTTCATCCTTCTAAGTTGGGAACTGCTGATTGAGAGCCCAGTGTCTGTTATTCTTAAAGTGTATTAGTTCTGGTTTAAGCACTTGGGCTTCAGGCCAGTTATTTTACATTAAGAAGGTTTGTGGTCTGCACTCTTGTGGGAGAAGACCCTGGACTCTGCCCTTCTGAGCTGGGAATTTCTGGTTAAAGGTTTATAGTGCCTGAATATTTGAACTGTATCTTACTGAAATTGGTACACCTTGTTTGCTGTAGCATAAACTAGATTCAGGCCTGCTGAATCTAGCTTTGTTTATATGCTTGTTGTTTGTTTGCTTGTTATTTCCCTGGAACGCTAATTCCACCTAATACGCGGCTTCTCAGCGCTTCTGTGGATCACTAGTGATATCTGCATTGCTTACTGTACTTATTTCCTTGTTTCACTTGAAAGAAAGTTACTGTTTGTCATTTTTGCATTTAAGTTACCTGTAACACATTGCACTTAAGTTACCTGGCACTTGCTCACTAAAGCAATTATATAAGTCAGCACTAAAAATTAAAAGCACTACACCCTCACTCCCCACTGGCCCTGGTTTTCAGTTATTAAGGAATTCCCAATATTATTCTAGCATGTCCAAAGGTGAGTTGTCAATCTCCTCTCCGGTCCAGCTGGTGAATCTGGGAATCTTGAGGCAATGTTACAACTGCCTCATGTACACAGACAACCCTCTCCTCCTCCCAACAAATTCCAACACATGTGAGAGATGCAACCATATAGCCAAACTGGAGGCTAAGCTCTCTGAACTCAGTACTGGCATAACCAGTCAGGAGGAGAAGGAAACCACACTCACTACAATTCCAGTCTCACATAGACCTACCACGACAGCAAACCAAACACATAATCACACAAAAACATACTCAGAGCCTCTAAATAAAGATCTGCCGAAGCAGCAGAGACCTCCAAAGCAGACACCCAAGCAGCCGCTACCCCAAAACAAAACACGTGCAACACATATCTCACAAAGCCAGTGTGCCGAACAGTCACAGCCCTTAAGACTAAACAACAAACCTGATACACTTGTAATAGGTGACTCTATCGTCAGGCACACTGACGTCCCGCTCACCAGGCTGAACAAGGAGAGGGTCACGGTGAGCAGCCTGTCGGGCTAGGATCCGCCACATAACACAAGCACTCAGGTCACTCCAAGGCAAGTACAAATATGACTCAGTCATTGTCCATGCTGGTGTGAATGTCCTGAGATGTACCTCCCTGGACTACATGAAAAGAGACATAAAGGAGCTCTCTGAGCATGTAGCCCAGGCCGGTATGACCCTGACCTTGAGTAGCATCTTACCCTCACCAAGAATGATGCCACAATATGAAGACAAGATGATCAATTTCAACAATTGGCTTAAGTACTGGTGTCATTCAAAGGGGATCCAATGCCTGTCAGCTTGGGATGATATGCTCGACAAGCCACGATGCTTCGCTAGGGACGGCTTGCACCTGTCACCCCTGGGCTTTCGGATATTGGCAAAGGCTCTTGCTACCCCATAGTGCCTTTTTAGGCAAGGCTCTAAAGACAAACCCACCTCCATAGGTATCACAAGGGATAAGAAACTAAGAGTAATGCTACTCAATGCCAGAAGTCTAAACCTCAAGATGCACGCACTCGAAACTCTCCTTAGTATGGAGAACATCAATATCTGTGCAGTAACAGAAACCTGGTTCAGGGCTCCCGAGAGCACCCCAGCACTACCAAGTTATACCTCATACCATGCTTTTCGGCCCCAAAACTTGGACCGAACCACAAAAGGAGGGGGAGTATCGATATTCATCAAAGATACCCACACCTCCAGGTTGGTGGCAAAGCACGAAGCATCAGAGACTATCCATGTGCAACTAACAGTGGGTAAAACTGCCTTCCAGTTTATAGCCTGCTACAGACCACCCTCCCAAACCCAGGAACCCCACTCGGCCTTCCTGAGAACACTGGAAAATATGAAGGTCTCTCCAAACACCATTATATTGGGTGACTTCAACTACCCAAACATAGACTGGGAGCATTACTCTAGCTCCAACACCCTAGCCCAAAGGTTCCTAGAATTTATAAACTCAAATGCTATGGAACAACTTGTTACCACTCCCACAAGAGGGGAAAACATACTGGACCTGATCATCACCAACATGGGGACTCTATGCTCCAGACCAGAAGTGTATCCCTCACTGGTAAGATCAGACCATAAACTAATCTCACTGGATATTCACATCCCGATCCCACCCCCTGCCCAGAAAACCACAGTGAAAAACTTCTCTAAAGAAAATGTCACACTCCTCAAAACTGAGGTGGAATCCTTCAAAGCCCCCGGGCCTGTGGAAAATACGGCCCAGACCGCAGAATCCTTTATAAATGCATTCTATGAACACCTTCAGGAATGCATGGATCATGCAATCCCAAATAAAACCAAGAACCAATCCCCCAAAGGCAGACGTCCTGTCTGGTGGACCCCAGCCATAAACAAACTATACAATAGAAGGAGGAAGCTACTAAATGATAGAGCAAAATCCCAAAAAGGGAAGGCATCACTGATCAGTATTAGCAAAAAACTACGGGCACACATAAAATTGTCTAAGGCCAGCTTCGAGAGAAAAATTGCACAGGACACTAAGGATAATCACAAGGCTTTCTTTAGTTATGTTAGGAACCTGGGTGGTAATTCCCAGATATGCTCAGAATTAGTCCAAAATGACAAAAAATACACCGAACCCACAGACATTGCCAACATCCTAGCTGACAGGTTCAGCACAAACTTCTCCCCCCGCTCCCCACCAAAAGGGCAAATATCTATCCCAGCAGAGTGCTGCCCCCCTGACATCTCAGATGCTCAGGAGGATCCTGGAAACTATCGCCCCATAAGCCTGACTAGCTTAGTCTGCAAAGCTATGGAAAGGATCATCAAGGACCTCATAAATAAAGATATTGGGGACCTACAGACACTGGATCCTACCCAGTTCGGCTTTGTTAAGGGCAGATCCTGCCTCTTAAACCTGGTTGATTTCTTTGAAACAGTCACCAAGGCCATTGACGAGGGGAAGATGGTCCACACAGCCTACCTGGACCTCGCAAAAGCCTTTGATACAATACCCCACTCAGGCATTATAGATAAGCTCACCAGCTTAAATATAAACCCCTATGTCACTAGATGGATTGCAAATTGGCTCAAGGACAGAACCCACATGGTTAGAATTGCTGGAGCCATGTCAGACTCCAAACCAGTTACAAGTGGTGTCCCACAAGGCTCAGTCCTGGGACCTCTCTTGTTCGGTATATATTTCTCAGAGGTACAGGCCAACACGGAAGGACTGTGGCTGACCAAGTTCGCAGATGACTGCAAACTGGGCGCCATAATCGACTCTCCAGCCGACACAAGCATCCTCCAAAAGGGCCTCATAGAAACAGACAACTGGTGCCAGAGCCATGGCCTCAAGCTAAATGCCAAAATGTGTATAGTCATCCCCTTTGACAAAAACAAAGTGCCCACAAATTACCACATAGGTGGTAATCCATTAAGTACAGAAGAAGTAATTAGGGACCTGGGGACCCAAGTTGATAACAATCTCTTATTTGACAACCACGTGGCCAAAGTGGTTAGAAAAACATTTTATATAGCCCACCTAATCATGAAGGGATTCACATCTAGATCAGGGGACATCATTGTGCCTCTTTACTCATCCCTCATCAGGCCCATAATTGAGTACAATGCCCCTTTTGGGATGACCTGCAGCAACTGGAAAGACCCCAAAAGTACCTCACCAAGAGGATCAAAGGGCTCAAACAGATGCCATATGCTGCCCGGTTAAAGAAACTCCAGCTCTACTCAGTAGCATACCGCCTGTTCAGAGGCGATCTGTGCCTGACATATAAAGCCATGTCCAACCCGGAATTAATGGACATGCTGCACCTCAGAAAATCCAAATCCCATCGAGCTACGCGCTCGAGAAAATTGAACCTCAGCACTGAAATAAATAGGACATGCTGGAGGGACAGATTCATAACCCAGACGCTCCCTTCACTCTGGAATAAAATCCCAGTCCAGGTTAGGCAGAGTCCCTCATTGACTCTCTTCAAGAGGAATCTTGATGAGTGGATGGGAGATCGTAGGTTTACCCCGGGTATCACTTCTGTGTCACTGTTAGACAGAGGCACAGTATACTAACCTCAAAAAAGGGCATAGCAAAATAAATTTAAAATGGGTGGCGAAAGCCAAACACATTCTGGCTAGGCTTATAAATGCCCTAGGGCAGATAGCCTAGTATGAACCTATGAACCTATGAACCTATATATATATATATATAAAATCTCAAAATGCCGAAATCTCAAATTTCAGCATTTCGAGACCATAAAGCCGAAACCGTACAAAACCGAAACTTCACAAACCCAAAACCATAAACCCGAACACACAGTATACACCACACCATGCACAAACCACAACACCCACACCACAGAACAAATACACACAAAAAAACAAAACACCAAACACGCAAATACCTACACTACACACTGTGCCCCCTACACCCTCCCTACTTATATATACTAACTCCGAGATCGCACAAACAGTAACAGACAGTACACTCACACCCAGATATTTCACAGTCCCTCGGACACACACACACACACACACACACACACACACACACACACACACACACATCACACAAACATCAACACATCCAACAATTACACACTCATACGTTAACCTACCTACCCTAACCCACACATACAACTTAAAAACAATCTAACACACAATCAAACTCCCAACAGTCACTTACCTTATACTCCACGCAAATCCATACACCACATCAAACTGCATCCAACGTAAACACCGCATGTCACGTAACGTAAAGCCATAACCGTGAATACAAGATACTCAAATTCACGATTATGCACTTTCCACATTTGAAATTCAGCTTTATAGTCTCAAAATGCTGAAATTCGAGATTTCAGCATTTTGATATTATAAAGTGAAACTATATATATATAATGTGTGTGTGCGTGTGTGTGTGTGTGTATATATATATATATATATATATATATTTATATATATATATATATATATATATATATATATATATATATATATATGGGTCACCTTCATTTGCCCGAAAGTTCATTTGACTGACACTCATTTGCCTGACACTCATTTGCCTGATATCCATTTGCCTGACAAGTAGTACTTGCAGGCAAATAAAAAGGATATATCCTTTTCCCCACTGTAGTGCAACCCTGGAGGTAGTATCTATAGTTGGGGGGTGGGGGGTTAGTTTAGTTTTACTGACCAATATACAACAAAAAGCAGAGAATTTCAATCAAACTAGGTGGGGGGCTCTGCCCCCCACACCCCCCCCCAGTGTGCAGGGCTGTGCTCCCCGCCTCCCCTAACTATATATACTAACTCCAGGGTCGCACTACAGTGTGGAAAGGGATATATCCCTTTTATTTGCCTGCAAGTACTACTTGTCAGGCAAATGAGTTTCAGTCAAATGAACTGTCGGGCAAATGAAGATGACCCATATATATATATATATATATATATATATATATATATATATATATATATATATATGGGTATGTGTGTATGTGTGTGTGTGTGTGTGTGTGTGTGTGTGTGTGTGTGTGTGTGTGTGTGTGTGTGTGTCTGTGTATATATATATATATATATATATATATATATTGGTATGTGTGTGTGTCTGTGTGTATATATGTATATGTATATATATATATATATATATATATATATATATATATATATACGTATATAGATATGTATATATATATATATATATATATATATATATATATGGGTATGTGTGTATGTGTGTGTGTGTGTGTGTGTGTGTGTGTGTGTGTCTGTGTATATATGTGTATATATATATATATATATATATATATATATATATATATATATATATGCACTAACCACTACAAAAGGGCAACTAGCCAAAATCAAAAATCATGAAAGATGCTCCTGCATGCAAGTCAACCTATCAGGAATTCAACCAAATGTAAATTTCAAATTCATGGTTGATAACCTGACTTTGAAGAAATATACTGTAGCTCAACAGGGATGGATGTTTGGGACACAGACCAATTTACCATTTTCTGTATTGAATAACACATTAGACTGACCTACTGTTTTCTGTAGTGAAGAATTTGTATAGGAACCAGAAAAATCCTCTGAGGTAAAACTCCTCCCAGAGAATCATCATACTGTTCTCACAGCCAACTTCAGTATCCTAGTTTTTTGTTCATCTAATTGCTGTGGTGACAGGAAAGTGAAACCTTTGAAATGGTGTACGCATGCATGAAGCACCTTGTTAAGGGTGGTTAAAGAGCTCCATTATAGGTAAATGGTTTTTCTGTCTACATAAATACACAAGCACAAATATATTTGAACTGAATCTAGGGAGCTTATGTCCAGTTACAAGTGGGTGGTACACATCTTAAGACTTATAAATATTGAGCTGCATGAAACAACATAAGTAATAAGTGACTTTGTCATGTTTTGATACATTAATGTGCTTTGCAGCTCTTGTGTCAGCAGGTACAGTAGTGTAGTAGTAGTAAAACTGAAATGGTACTTTGATATTCTTGCATTTAAGTCTTAGATAATTTGTTAAAGTTTTTTTCACTTATGTTTGCATGCATTTCACAAAGTCTTGCTCACCAAATTCACAGAGAATGGGAACTTGTAATAATTGTTTGTGTAGCCGCTATACTGAATGTGCCTTAGTATCTCTTATTTTGGCTACTACAATGGAGCAGCTATTAATGAAAATAAGATTATATTTCAGTGTTCTGGGTTCAGTTACCAGTAAAAAATCTTAAGCTTTAAATCCTTTGTAAGTGTTACATAAAATATGCCTATGACAGATGCATATGCTCTGTGCTAATGACATTATCCTCCATGGGTTTGTATTAGCAGAAAGCCATATCAGAATTAATTAAAGAACACAAGTGCATGCTACAGTTTTGAAACAAGCCTCAAGAAGTGAAGATGATTTTTCTGGTCTAAGAAAGTGCGGCAGGTATGTACAATAAAGAGAGAAGAGTGGAGAAGGTCTTCAGTAGAATAGTGAGGTGTATGATTGCTGATGACGATGATGGATATTTTTTAAGTTATAAAAAAATGCAATTTTTGTTAGTTCAATGACATGATAGTGCTTGGATGGCTATTCCATATATGATTGCCATTGGTAGTGTGTGTATCAGGCATGCCCAAGTGCTGCTTTTATACATGCTTTTTCCTGCTGAGCCGGCTAACCATCAAGACTCTCCTGATAACCAAAGCCCCCCCCCATGGTTTTTCCCCAGTGAGGGCAACAGATGCCTGCAGAATCCATCATACAGGCTTCCACAGTAATGCTATGAGCCTCACTGGCATCCCAGCAAACAGGGTGGATTTGTTATGATCCCTAACCACTCCCTTGGATAGGGAACAAGTGACCCACATCACTGCTAGGAGCCACTATGACCTTCCTGTGTTTGTGCATACAACTGTGCACCTGCAAGGAAGCAATATTTTTGGAGGATTGCTGGCTAGATGCCTATACCTGGATGTCAGAATACATGCATAATGGACATTCTTTGAGTTATCACCTCTCTTCTGAGGGAATGTGGCACTGCATAATCCTGGTCTGCTCCCATTCTTCCCAAGACAGATATGCCTGTCTTCTTCACACCAGCTCCAGCTCCCAGAGATGTATGAACCACTAATCAAAGTCAGGTCACCTGGGTCACAGATGTATGAGCCACTAATCAAAGTCAGGTCACCTTGGTCAGGCCTTTCTCACTCTGGTCCAATGGAAATGTTGTTCTCTAGTGGTTTTTGAAAGGTTTGTGGTTAAGTGGAGATGGGAAACTGGAGTGATTGGATGCCATAAGGTAGAACTGATGGTTATTGATAAACATTTGGTTAGCTGTTACATGAGTTGTTTCTAGGTGACTTGATCTTAATAGTGAAACAGAGATGACTGGTTACATAGGATTAGCAAGAGTAATCTGTTCTTCTGTTTTTAATATCCAGTTACAACCCTTTAACATATGTTTTGTACCTGAGGATTGACTTTCTTTCAGCATTGGTGACAGTCATGTCTGCCAATGTGTCAGCAGTTTTTTTTTTGAATTCTCAAAGGCTAAAAAGTATGCCCACAGTGCAGCATGAATTTACTTCCTGAGACAAATAACTCTTTTAGCAAATGCTCATAAACACAGGTGTGTGTTAACATGATTTAAAGAAACGGTGTGTTCATTTGAACAAACACTTGGAACTATGGAAGAGTGACTTGTTTTAAACTTGGAATTGTTACAGCACAAGGCCTTCTAAAGTGATCATACCGCCCTATCTATATATTCATTGCAGTATAATTATATCTGCAAGATAGCTATTGCAATATAAAGAAAAGGCGATTTGAGTACACTGCTTTTACAACTGCCATGAAAACTAAAGCAAACTGCCCAAATTCATGCAAAGCAAGATTATTTTAGCAATAATTCATGACTGGGTATGGGCATCACAGGATTTACCCAGAGATGGTGTGGCTTGATTATTTAATGACAGCTTCTAAACTGTCAAACTTTATTTTTTTAATGGTTGGTGCTCACTACAGGTTGGTAGCTGAGACAGGTGCCATATTTGCCCCTCCATTCTGACATCACTACAAAAATAGTCTACTTTAAGATATATATTGTGATTATAATGTTAAGTAGTATGCATGCTATAAAACTGCTTACATTTTAACAAAATGAGAAGACACACTACACTTTGAGTTCTAAACCTACACTATATCTTTTGCAAAATTAATTCTGGTGATAAATTAAAGAAGGTGTCTTTACTTCAGGGGTACACTCAGAATTAATTCCTGGACCGGTACTATTCACTTCCATTGTAAATAATATTCCAAATAACCTACATTTCTCAGTAATCATTCTCAATGCCAATGTCTTTATCTTAAACAGAGCTGGACCATTCACCAACAATATTCAAAAAGAAATGCAGAATGACCATTCCCAATACTGCATCTCGTTTACAAATAACTACCTAAAACTTAACATCATGAAATAGAATCAGTGCTGCTTGGCACTAACCAAAATTAGTTAAGGCAAGCTACTGATCTCAATAACTCCACTCAAACAACAAATAGCTCAAGTTTCACCCCTCGCCCCAGTCTAACCTCTTAAAACCCACACTGAAATAAAAGTTCATAAGCTGGATAGACAATTAAAAGCCTCTTATTCATTTTCCCACCTCTCAAGTACTCTGTGCCCCTTTAATCACTTTATTCATTCCCCTTTTGGAATATGCACTCCCATATTTACTTCCTCAAACACTCAGAAGTTAAAATTATTACAAAGGGTATGTGTCACTTCTTCCATGTAGTGCTAAACATTAACATAACTTCATTTCATTTGAAAAAGCAAACTGATCACCTGTCACTGCACACTTCCTACTGCAATCCAGATTCACCTTTAAACTTTTCTATTAAAAATTCTGAGCTGTCTTTTTAAAACAAACAAACAAACAAACAAACAAGCGAAGACAACAGTCACAGTTTTTTAAAGACCTTCCTTTATCACTGGCGCACATGAAAGGATGTTTAGCAAGAAACTACTTGCCAAATTGAACTACCACAAAAAACCTAAGAAAACTAGCAGATGACACTAAATTCAGACAAAATCTAACTGTACATCTGAAAAAAATGTGCTTAATTTTGTAATCTTTCCATTGCATACTTTTTATAAACTATTTTTGCAGTCAACACTTCTTTGCTTCAAAAGTATACTCCGACAGTGTTGGGAAATTTATCAAAATACTGTTCAAACTTCTTACAATGTCAACAATATGTACATGGATTGTAACTATATATCAATATGTCAGCATTGTGTGAAAGGACTCTAACTTTGACTGTTACATTATGTATATGCTCTGTTTTATTCTCTGTATTCAACATGTTTATTTGCATGGTGTTGTATACCTGGGTTGAGAATGATGCAAGTTCTTCGGGATCAGTGCTCTACCCTGATTAACAAGTTTAAATAAGTAAATAAATAGATTTACATTAGGATTACTCTAACAAATGCCACTCTGCACCCAGATCTTGACTGTCATGGTTCCAAGGAATGGCATACTTTCCTTTTTAACAAGATGTGAAACCTAATGTGTCGGAAGACTTTTTCGCTACAACTCTGCTATACCACATGGTGAACATTATTTTCCTATTAATGCTACTGATTCATCTGGGAAACATGCTCCTTATAAAGAACAGCTTTAATGAAATACATATGAAATACATAGATTCACTGCTCTCTTTCATAGAAAAGACTGCCACTGTGTTACTTTGGGAGAGGTCCATTGGCTGCATAGTAAACATTTAGTTCACTCTCATTACTGTAAAATTTAACATTTTCTTTTCTTTTTCAATTACATCCCACAGCTAACAGGATGTTTGTTTTATCCTCTCAGCTCTCGATCAACAGAAGATCAGGGTCTAGAAAACACCTCTCAACTTCCAAGCATTAAAAATCATAGCAGAGAGTCAAAAAGAGGAGCACTTTCTTATGTTTCACACTACAAGGTGTTTGTATAGTAGAACGTATGCAGTTAGCAATAGGTTACTTGACAGACATGATTTTGAATTCCATTAAAAGTATAAAGGAATTATGTATGTGCCGTTATTTATTCTGTTTTTATTTAGTTTATGGCACCCTGTTTTGTGTCATGATCTGTGACTTTTGGCTTCATTCAAATGAAAATATTGGCTAAGGTATGAATCGGTTATCAAACATTTTTTTAGGGAAATAATTTTAAAGTTTTTCCTAGAAAACCTTTCACTGAAAGTAGGAACAAGTAGCACTCAGAGCCACATCAAGCTGTAATGTGCATCTCTATACAGGAGCTGATTGTCCACATGGTCAGCAAACTTCATCAGGCTGTTTACAGACACAACTAAATGGGGAAGAGGCTGATAATGTAAGCGAATATAGGAATACAAAACGTAGTCTGATTACAATACAGGACTGTGCTAAAGTGTGAAAACTTACAATACACAGGGAAATACAAAGTAATGCACCTTAAAACAAATGATCCCATATGGGTAGGCTGCTAGAAGGGTTTGGTTTGGTAAAACTATACAAAGAAAGGACCTAGTGTAGAGACACATGCATTGGGAGTCATGAGCAATGCTGCTCCATGTAAGTGTCTGCTGCAGTGGTACACAAGACAACAAGACCGCATGTCAGACAGAATAGCAAATGAGTCGTTAGGAATAAGGCTGAGTTTCTGTTGAAGTACTGAGGAGCGGTATCACAGAAATTACCAAAGCAAAGCTTGATATCTCATTGAGGTCTAAAGGTATAAAAATTATTTAGTAGAAAAAATAGCCCCAGTGTCCACTACAGACTGTACAATGTTTTACATGCATAAACTTTATACAGGCTGACCACTGTTCACACGTGGGCCACTTGTCCACCTTGCCCTTTAAGTCTCAGGCTAATAAGTGGGCATAGTATTATATTTCAAATAAGAAAAAGAAGAAGAAGAAAAAAGAAAACATTCTTGTACTTAGCAATACCTTACAGAAGTGGGGTCATCTTAAAATAGTTACTTCAAAAGACTGAAAATTCCTTTAGAGATAATGCCGTGCCACAGTTCAAGAATTTTTTTTTTAATGCTGTGCAGTTCCTTTTATGAGCTGTCATCTCTGTACTGCTGTGTCTTGCATCTAAGTTCAGAAGATCTTTGACAGATCTTGCCATCTGCTTCTGCAGAGCTGCCAAGCATCTGAGAGCATTTTTATCTTTCTAGTTACTACTCTTCACTGTGGGATGCAGCTCTTGTACTGAAGTGACGCCACATCACAAGTCATCTTAAACCAATATCCTAATGTTTTATCTGCATAAAAACAATACTGCATTTTTTCTCCTGTGAATAAGATCCATCTCTACACTATAAAACACCTGGTCAGAAGAAGGTGGGACAGGGTGCTTCATTTGGCACATGCCATTGTTCTGACCATGCACAAAATATGGTATGGTCTGGCACTTTCGCCTGCATTTGGATAAGACTACAACAGGGTGTACAGGACAGACTGGAGACATGACTAACAAGCTGCAGGGTTAGCAAAGTTAGTATTCAATGAAATGTTCATAGAAGACTAAAAGAATATAATATTGATCTTTAACTACAGAAATAAACAGACATGATTCAAATAGAATAAAATGATTCATAAAGCCTTGTTTTGTCAAGACTCAAAGAATCAGGAACTACCTGTTGAATAACTAAGCTGGCAACAGCTGTCTTAAGAGATACTCAACATTAAAAACACACAATATAACTTAGCAACATGTTTTTGAGGGGAGGTTCAGCCTTTTCTACCATGGCCTGGCTGTCTTTTCTCTTTACTTCAAGTTGGTCTGACCTTGGACTTAGTATAAGGATATTAATATATCAGGGTTGCAGGGAGCTGCAGAAAAAATGTTAAGATCAAAACATGCAGGGTAATTTGCAAAAGTTGCTTTCACTAGATAGTAGTATTCAAAGTCGCTATGTTCACTAAGTACCTTATTCTCTATTCATCAATATGCATTTCAGATACCGTGCACCTTCACTGAACCAGGATCAGTTTAACAAGTTTGACAAGATAAGACCCAATGCATCATTAGTTTTCTGATTCAAACTGATGGAATACAACAGACATGTTCATAAGGTATTGGTTGGTCTGTGAGAGAAGCAACCTTGACAGGTGCTATGACTAGGTTCGTCCTCTCCACAAATGTCTTCCACCTTCTTTTTGCTGAAAGTTCCTGTATTCTAGGATGGCTAACATCTATAATGATACTTGTCATGACATGATTCATTGTCTACAAAAGTGTGCTCATTCCCTACATATACCAGTTTGCCCAATAGACATTATCTTCATACAATTTGACGACCAGCAATAAATATTTGGTATTTGGCCAGAGGTCCAAAATCAAAATGTTTAAATATTACTTTGTTACAACATTATTCTAATCTATAGGGGAATGGAATACAAAATGTGAAGGGACACAGGATGAAACTGACTACAGATAAGACAGTTATAATGGCAGCAAGTGGGGGAAAGAGAAGAAGCTGAGAATTAAGATAGAAGGAAAGATTGTGGAACAGGTTAACCTTCAATTATTTGAAAGAGGTGGTTGAACAGAATGGCAGTTGGAATGAGGAGATCAAAGCTATAATTAGAGAGGCTTCAGCCAACTGGCACAGAGTGTCAAGGGTAGTGTGTGACAAAAGAATGCCAAAGAAGCTGAAAAGTAAGGTGTACAAAACAGTGGTACTACCAATAGTTCTGTATGGTATGGAAACAAGCAGTGAAGGCAAAGCAGTTGAGGAAAGTAGATGTGATAGAACTGAAATGCTAAAATGGGTGGTAAGATGCATGCTGTGGAACAGACAATCACAGCAGAAGGCCAAGTAGCTCCAAGTACAGAGATGTTCAAGGAGAACAGATTATGGTGATTTAAGCATGTGTACAAAAAAGCAGAAGACGATCTGGTGAAGAAAATTTGGGATAGGAAGGAAGAAGGCAAGGAGTTAAGAGTATTTCCAGCAAAGATTTGGATGGACTGAATGAGAGAAGACTTGTGACAATCAGATATGACAGTTGGAGAAGGCAGGAGAGTGGTATTAACTTAAGAGCAATGGCAACAGTTGATGTGACACTCTGACCCCATGTAGAAAATGGGAAAAAGAGGGACTGATGATAATGAATAATAGCTCTCTTTCACTTAACTTAAAAAGTTAATAGAACAAAACAGGTTTTACAACAGTATTCATTTTCTGAATAAAAAGAAGTTTGCAACCCTGACATGTGGCATTACTGACTGACTGTAATCTTCAGGATTTACCAAAAAAATCAAAAATTTTATAAGGGGCGCAGCAAAATGTTAAGTAAAATCAGGGGCAGTTGAGAGCAAGGCATCAGATCTAATATTTGATATATTAGAGAAGACTTGCCAGACTAAAGAGGAACTACAACAACCAAGGCTTTACTAGAGATACTGGCCCCCACAAGGTAATGGTAGGACAGTATTCCCTTTCCATCCAGGGCAGTTCTTTCCCAAGTCAACTGATAAAACAAATCTGTTTTATCTAATACTGACAATATTCTTGATGGGTCTTATGACTGCAATGAATCACAAGCAGCAAGCCTCTGGGGTGAACGGAGGCAGACAGCTGCACCTGAACAGGGCTTAAGAGTCTGAGTTGTGTAGAGCAGACAAGCTAACAAGGGACCAAGTACCAGCATCTTAGCTAAGGCAAATGTTTTTAAGAGGGAAAACAGCAGAACAAATGCTGCAGTGACTAAATTTGCCGAAGAGTAAAAAAAAAACACACTAGAGGCACTCTTCCTGTAAAAGCAAACCACAGCAAAGGCCATGTAGTGACTGCAGAATGGAAACTAAGAACTTAAATGTAAATCTCCTAAAAGCTAAGCTTTGCAAAAAATGAGCACTGCACTCCAAGAAGATAATCAGATGAGCCACTGATCCATCACGGCTAATTCAGTGTGCACCTGAAGAATGTATCTCTCCAGGAACAAAGGACCCTCTTTCTCTTACCCGAAATTCTGTCCATTCAAAGAAACAAGAAGATAAAAGGAGTCATTAAGGGACAAATATAAGAACTTCTGCTCAGGACTACAGGGATTATTGTGAACAAATCTGATCTTGGTGGGAGGAAAAGAGATGACCACACATATAGTTTTGAATCCCTGAGAAACTCTGGTAGAGGTGGATCTTTATGAAGGGAGTTTATCCCCAAGTTTAATTATAACACTCTTGGACATAGCAGCAGATAAAAAGCCTGTTGAATATCATGAGAAAATCAGCTCCACTAAAGGGAATGGGTTTCTCTAAAGGGAAAATGAAAGGCAGCATTCACAAAGGAACTGCTCAAATAACCAACGCTTCACCTTAATCTTTATCTTCACTACAAACAATCAGAAGAAAACTGTTCAAGAGCCCCTTTGGCAAATGAGTCCTCCTGAATGGCATGGATGCTAGATGCAGCTTAGCTAGGATGGTAAAGGGTACTGTTTCTTTCAAATTATGAAGAATATCACTTAGAAGTTTGAGTGGGAGGTTCTCGAGTGGTTCTAAGGTTCCTCCTCCAAGATCCACTTGGAAGGTCGGTGAGGTCAGAGAAAAAGTATTTGTCTCAAGCCTCGAAATCAACCACACTGTCACTCAAACACTAGGGTAAATAACCTTATAATACAGAGTGGTTCACTTAGAAATTATGCCAGAAATGCTCATTTTAACACACAGCCTTCAAGAGAAACAGTGGAATAAAGAGAAGAAATTGGCAATATAGTACAGTGGAAGAAGTCTCAGTGAAGACTGTAGGATCTTTAAATGAAGACAAGAACACAAATCAAGTAAGTGACACTAAATTGTTACAAAAGCAATGTGAGACTAAATAGAAATTACAACAGTCATACGCAGGCAATTAAAACAGTTGTGAGCGTGTCAGGTCACTGAAGATAGTTTCGGTAAATATAAAATGATCAAAGAAAGTTTGCTGAAACTACATTTGGCAATAGTGGTTTGCCTTTTTCTTCACTGTTTTGTAACCTCAGAGTTGACATACTGGTTTGTGGGGTGAAAGGGTTTCCCATTTATGAGGAAGTGAAAGGAGTGCTTTCCCCCAGCAAAAAATATATATATCTTTCATTGGTATGTTTGCTTATATTCATCAAAACTGCCTTCATCAAGTCAATATGAATCCCAAAATTCATATTGATCACTGCTATATGGGTAGATTACCTTAGCTAACTACATTTGAGAGGTGGAAGGATAAGGGGCCACAAGCCCCTGGAGAATGGTCCTAGCAAAGATTGATCTAGACATAGAGACGGAATCAGGCTTATAATACTTTGTAAATGTATGTACAGAGGACCAATAGCACCTTGTGGAATATGTCTAGAATCCAACCTTTTCCAAAAAGCCATCGATGAAGCCCAGACCTTTGTAGAGTGGGCCTTGAACCTGCCTAGAATAGATTTCTCATAATGAGCATAACAAAAGGAAATAGCCTTGGACAACCATTTGTGAATAGTCTGTTTTTTGACACAGGTTGTCCCTCCTTACCTTCACAAGAAATGAACAATTAATCTGAAGATCTGAAAGACTGAGTTCTGTCAAGGTAGTATCCAAGTTGTCTGTGGACATCCAAGATATGGGGTATCTTTTTCTCTCATTTTTAGCCTTACTAAAGAAAATGGAGAGATGGTTAATTTGGCTTAAAGTAAACACGCATACCACTCTAGGCATAAACGAAAGACTAGTTCTCAAAGAAACCTTGTTCCCATAGAAAATGAGATATGGTTGACTCACCATAAGAGCATGCAACTCAGTTATCCTTCTTGCAGAGGTCAAAGCAATAGTAAAACTGCTTTATATGTTAAGAACCACAAGACATATATATTAGTTGGTTCAAATGGGGAAATTGTTAGCTTCTCTAAACACCAAATTAAGATCCCAAGGAGGAGCTACCAGTTTACTTGGAGGTCTCTTATGCAAAACCCTTTCAAGAAAATTTTGACATGAGATTGCCTTGAAAATGTAACATCCACAGACAGACCTGCTGAAATGACCAATAAATGAACCCTGATAGAGGAATAAGAAAGGCCATAGGATATAGGATAGTAACTCAAATGAATACTGTAAAACCAGAGAATGATTAACCCTGAATGGGTGCTGATTATGTTGTTGGCACCATGTAGAAAACCATTTCTATTTGCTAATATATAATTTTCTGGCAGCAGGCTTTCTTGCCTCCAATTAGTACCTGCTGCACACCCTCAGAAAAGAGGTGTCTAAAAGGAAGTAAGACCCTATCATCTAGGCAGTTAATTGAAGATTACTGATGTCAAAGTGTATCAAACCCTCCTATTTGTGTGTGAGTAGACCCATTCCATGAGAAAGCATGTGGTAATTGCCAATGGCCACTTCCAAAACAAGTGAGAACCATGGCTGGCTGGGCCAGAAAGGAGTCAACACAATGATCTTGGGGTATTCCTTCTGAATCTTTAGAAATACCCTGGATATCATTGGAAAGGATGGAAAAGCATACATGAGCATTCCCGTCCAAAGAAAAGAAAAGGCATCTCTCTTCCAGGCTTTCTTGCACTGACTCCTGGAAAAGAATTTTGCCAGTTGATTGTTCAGAGAGGAGACAAAGAGGTCTACTTGAGGAACTCCCCACAGATGGATCAAACCTTGGAAGGCCTCCTGATCTAATTTCCATTTGTGAGGGTCGCGCTGGTCCTGCTCAGCTTGTCTGCAACACAATTTTGCTCTGACAGAATTAAGGATGCCTGTAGAGTGAGATTGTGCATGAATCTCTATCCCAAGCTAATCTTGCTAATCTGCAAAGGGGGTACATCCTGGTTCTCGCTTGCTTGTTGATCCACCACTTGACCGTGGTATTGTTTGTGATCATTTGAAGAGGTCCAGGGGACCAAAGGTTATTCAGAGAGGTGATCAGGGCAAGCATCTCCTTGCCATTTATGTGCTTGCATCTGTCCTTGGTCTCCCACACCCTCTTTACTTTTATCCCTCCTGAAACTGCTCCCCAAGCAAAGTCTAAAGCATCTGTGGTGACTGACTGACTGCTTTGAAACATGGAGGGAAAAGGGGAGACCTGTATTTAAAGATATCTGTTGTCTCCAACAAAAGATTTCTCTTCTGACAAATCCCAGTACTGAAATATTAAAAGATAAAGGATGTTGATGGTGGAAACAAAGAGATTTCAGATACCACTATATGTGGAGTCTTCCCACAGGTATCTTGAGAATCATATATGCCATGAGACCCAAAATCCTGAAGTATTTCTTCATAGTGACTGAGGTCTGAGTGGAAAACCATCAAAATATACCTAAATAAAGGTAGATTTTTATCTGTGGAAATAAATCTCTTTGAACTGAGGTACCGAGTTAAAATCCCAGAAATACAATCCTGTCTGAGGGAGTCAAGAAAGACTTTTTAAAGTTCTCTTGAAATTCCAGCTTGTGGAAGAGATCTCTCACCCAAGACAGAGATTCCTGACATTTTGAAGAAGACTATGCAAGGTAAGCAAGTCATCTAAATATGAAAAATTGTAGCCTCTGACCTACAATGTGATGTAATTGAAGCTAGCCACATTGTGGACCCTCTTGCTGCAGTGGACATTCCAAAGGATAAGGCAAAGAACTGATAATGTAATCCAGACACATAAAAATTTAAGAAACATCTAAAGTCTGGGTGAATAGTGATGTGATGATAAGCATCGTTTAAGTCTAATATTGCCAGGAAATTTGAAAGAGGAAGAAGAGGGGTAGCATATTGTAAAGTGACATAATTTTGAATTTGGGCACTATCACAAACACGTTTAGGAAGAATGATCCAGAAGTGGTCTCCAAGCATTTCTTTCTTTGGCACCATGAACATCCTTGAGTAAAAACCCTTCCCCACCTAGGAAGGAGGAACTGGTTCTATCCCTCTTTGGGACAGCATGTGATGAAGAATAGCTGGAAACAAAACAGTCTGATCTGCAGGATGAGGAATGACCCCCTGAAAAGGAGGAATTTTCTCCTACTGCCATCTGTAACCCTGATAAATGATGTTCAGAACTCATCTGTCTGAAACAATCTGTTCCCAAAGAGAAAAATGGAGATGCAGACTTTCTGGAAGAAAAAAGGGCCCATGGTGGGAGGGGTTTAAAACGTCGCTTGCTGGACAGCTATTGGTTTTTGGAGGTTTTCAGACTTCTTTTTGAAGCCTCCTTGCCACTTCTTCTTAAACATCTGTTTACCTGAATTTTGTTCAGACAGGTGTGTGTGTGGGTGTGTGTGTGTGTGTGTGTGTGTGTGTGTGTGTGTGTGTGTGTGTGTGTGTGTGTGTGTGTGTGTGTGTGTGTATGTTTTGCCACAACTGTATATTGGATTAGGACAAAGAAAACACCTTGGACAATTTGGACAAAAAGGAGGGCAGAAAAATTCTTAGAGATTCCCTTGCTCAACTTGCCCCTTTCATCACACTTTTTGATTGCCTCTGTAACAGTGGGCAAAACACAAAATCTCTATCCAGGAGAGAATTTAAAATCTCATTTTTTACATCATCTGGGAGATTCTGATAATGTAGCAAAGCAAAATTCTTGAAAACAGTGTCACAAGCCATATCCCTGGAAGAGATATTAACAGTCTTACACATACATGCACACGCACACACACACAGACACACACACACACACACACACACACACACACACACACACACACACACACACACACTGCAAACAATGAATAGTGACCTGTGCAATAGATGAAAGTAAGTTACTTAAAGCAGATTTTTCTCCACAAGAAGAAACTAGATAAAACATTTGTCACCCTTTCACTATTTGTCAGAACAAACTTTACCATATGAGCCTAACAGTTAAAATTCTGAAAGTCAAAGTTGCAGAAGTATGCACTTTTTCTCATACCTATCAATAATTTTCCCATCCTTATTAAAAAAGGACTAGAATCAACTAAGTGCTCAGCAGCAGTGGAATCAATTAAGGCTATAGCTGCTGGATCAGGTTTGGGAATATTGTATAAAAAAAATAAAAGACTGAGGAAACTTTATACATAGTATCTGCCTTTTTAGGGACAACTAGCTATCAAGAAAATTGCAGTAAGACATCCATACTCTAAAGCAGACAGGACAGGTTATACGGGTGTAGGTTCAGTAAAAGCATTCTATAACAACTTATAGTATTTTCTAGGGGACTGAGAAACTTCATTATTCTCCCACTTAAAATGCTGTGACATTTTAAAATATAGTTTCAGAGAAAGAGAATCCCCTTCCACAGGATGAATTGTACACTGAACTCTTCTCTTAGTCTGATTAAAAAAACTGAGGACAAAACCCTGAATTCATCCCTGCGTCTTCCTGTTCAGATTCAGAATTTTGAATCTCTTCAGAAAAAGAGGAATCCCTTTTCTCTTTCTTTTATGAGAAATCACTTTACAAGAAGGATCCATAGCCTGAATTAAACCCTGAGCCAGTCCCAATAAAGTACTCCTATCCAAAGAAACTTGAAGAGGGGGAGATACATGATTAGTTTTCTGTTTCTTTTTGACAGGAAAAATTAGGCCAGCTGTGTTACTAATGGCAGCTGCTGCTTCCTCACAGATGTTCACAATATTCTTAATGAAAAAGGAAACCTTCCCTGTTCCTTCTCCCAGGAACAACAAGAGTGGTTCCTCCTCATCCACTGAGGGGACTCCAACAGCTGCAGAGAATGTAGCTGACCCCCAGTCCATTGTGGATGTAGGTCCTACACCAAAGGGTCCATGGTAAAAGATAAGTGGTCTGAGGGGGTCTATATTAGAACATCAAATATTTAACAGTTCGAATCACTAAAGGTCGATCTGTAGTGATCGAACTGTTAAAACATCGAATGTTCAGAAGAGAAAAAAAAAAACGGTTTAGGCAGGGGGGCATGTGCCCCCTGCACCCCCCACATGGGAGGGGGCTGCACCCCCCACACCCCCCGCTACTTAAATATACCAACTCCAAGACCGCACTACACTGAAGTAAACGGAACTCTCCCCTTACGGAGATTTCAGTTTACTTGTTCGATGTTCTGCAGTTTCGCTATTCTAGTGTCGACAATGTCATATTTGACATTATCTGCTTTCGAGAATTTAATATAGACCCATCTGAGGTACAGCAAAGTCACCCACCTGGGGCTGAGGCAAACTGATAGCCTGCTGTGGTGGCAAAGGCGGTTTACTTAACTTTTTTTTTTTTTTTTTGTGGCTGGAAGAAGGATCACCATGGGGGCAGTAGTTTGCTCCATGGTCAGCTTGAAAATGGTGCCTCTTTCCCAGGGAGAAGAAGCAAACTAAAATAATGAGTGAGAAGGTCACACAGAAAAACCAGTCTGTAAAAACTAAAAGAAAACTCCAGCCAAGCTGGAACTTCCAGAGACTGACTGATGTGCATAAGGGTCATTTGCATATACCCCATGGGCCTCTGATTCAAGAGATTTGAGAGGTCACTCATTTGAAGTTCCAGCTTGGCTGGAGTTTTCATTTAGTTTTTAGGGAAGAGAAGCAGCAAATGCTGGTAAAGACTTGCACAAGTCTGTAAAAGTCACTTTTTTCTCAGAAGAATACAGTAAAAAACATTTTGAAACACTTTGCTAGCCCCAAAAAGTAAAATAAAAAAGAAGTTATGTACTCGCCATAACGTTCCATGTATGTAGTCCATCTCGCCGAACATTATTACGTGTGGGTTCAGAGCCAATCCTCGGCTCCGACTCGGCCACTTAGAAAGCCTAAAAACTTCTGACTGGCTCATGGCTAATAGGTATCCCATGATGCATGCGCACATTCCCCAGATCTTGTTTGCTAATAGTCTATCAGGATAAGACAGGAAAAAGGACAAAGGTCCGGAAGAATAAACTGTAATAAAAAGCGCCCTTGTGGTAAAAGCCACTGTAGATAAGGAAAAACTGTATCCAGATCCTCCAGGAAGGGGGCTGGTGGGTGGGTTCGTAATAATGTTCGGCGAGATGGACTACATACATGGAATGTTATGGTGAGTACATAACTTCTTTATGTTATGTAGTCCTATCTCGCCTCCATTATTACGTGTGGGACAGTGTCCCTAGCATCTTGAATGGGTGGCTCTCTGGAAAATACTCCTGAGTACCATGGAACCAAACGAAGCTCTACCTCTGGAAGTTAAATCCAATTTATAATGGGAAATGAAGGTATGAGGGGTAGCCCATGTTGCTGCTGCACATATATTATCAATAGGTGTCCTGGCTTGGAAGGCAGCAGAAGTAGAGAAGGATCTGGTGGAATACGCTTTGACTTTAAAGGGTAACTCCTTTCCCTGAGAACTGTAAATAAAAGAAATATAACTAGAGATCCAGTTCGAAAGTGTAACCTTGGAAACTGGCAAGCCCATTCTTGCCTCAGCAAAGGAAATAAACAGCTGTTCTGATTTTCTAAATTCTTTGGTCTGGTGGATATAGAAACGTAGTTGGCTGTGCACATCCAATTGGTGGAATGTATACTCTGCTTTTTGGGGTGATTAGGGAAGAACACTGGCAATTCAATTGTTTGGTTTAAGTGAAACTGAGAACAGACTTTAGGAATAAAGGAAGGGTTGGTCCTGAGAGAGACCCTATCTTTGTGAAAAATCAAATATGGAGGTTTAACAGAGACAGCCTGTAATTCAGAAACTCGCCTGGCTGAGGTTATTGCTAGCAGAAAAAGAGTCTTCCAAGACAGAAATTTCAACTGACAACTATGGGCTGGTTCAAAGGGTGGCAGAGTAAGTCTAGACAGAACTAGATTCAGGTCCCAAGGAGGAACGGGGTCTTGCACAGGAGGTCTTAACATCATAGAACCCTTAAGAAAGGATTTGCACAGTTTGTGAGACATAAGACCGGAATCATTAATCCCCACATGAAAGTTAGATATTGCTGCTAATTGAACTCTGAGAGTAGCAGCTGCTGAACCTTGGTGAAAGAGTTCTGAAAGAAACTCTAGAACAATAGTAATGGCAGCTGTAAATGGATCAACTTCTCTGTTGTGTGCCCATATAGAAAATCTCTTCCATTTACTATGATACAATTTTCTGGTCGAAGGCTTGTGAGAAGAGGTAATAATATGAGTTATAGCTGGAGACAAATCATGAAGCCTGACTAGTGACGGAACTGGAGCAGCCATGCTGTCAGTTTGAGAGTGTGGAGACTGGGGTGAAGAGAACCTGACGTGTGTCAGGAGGTCTGGCACTGGGTCCAGAGTCCATGGGTAGTCTAACAGGTGAGGCCCGAGAAAAGGGAACCAAATCTGATGAGGCCAGTAAGGAGTGATGAGGATCATCTTGCTTCCCAACAACATTGCTTTCTGTATGACCTTGGGGATGAGTGGAAAAGGAGGAAAAGCATAAAGGAGACCCGGGGGCCAATCGTGGACTAGTGCATCTCTTGGAGACTCTCCCTGAGGGGGGATGAGAGAGAAAAAAGTGCTGCATTTGGTGTTGATGGGACTGGCAAAGAGGTCACATCAGGGTTGTCCCTACTTGTGGAAGATCATACTGGCTATTTTCTGGTTTAAGGACCATTCGTGAGGTAACAGTATTGTCCTGCTTAGCTTGTCTGCTATCACGTTGGAAGTCCCCGGGATGTGCATTGCAATGAGAAAGCGTTGGGAAGAAATTGCCCAATTCCAAACTTACAGGGCCTCTCGACATAAGGGGTATGATCTGGTCCCCCCTTGTTTGTTTAGATACCAGACCACCGACATGTTGTCAGTCTGGATAGCTATCACCCCTAGAGGGAGAAAGCTGTGAAGTGCTTGCAACACTAGAAGCACTGCTCTCATCTCTAGGACATTGATATGCAGATGGGCCTCCTGCTCTTGCCATGTGCCTTGGACAGTCCTGCCGAGATAATGCCCTGCCACCCTATCTGAGAGGCATCCGTGGTCACAGTGGCAATGGGTTGGTGTGGTAGAAAGGGAGTCCCTGTGGTAAGATGACCTGGTTGAATCCACCAGCATAGGTCCTTTTTGCAAGAATCTGTACTCAGAATCTGATGATGTAGAGGCAACTGCTGAACCGACCACTAGAATGACAGGAGCCATTGGAGTATTCTCATATGTAGTCTTGCTAAAGGTACCAAGGTTATGGTTGACGCCATAGTTCTGAGAAGCTGCAACACCACCTTCGCTTTGACTCTTCGAAGGGAAAGTATCCTGTAAATTTGTTGCGCAAGATTCTGTATTCTGTCTGTAGGTAGTCTGGCTGTCATATCGACCGTGTCTATGTTTGCTCCTATAAAAGTTATAGACTGAGTGGGCAAAATAGAGGATTTTTCCCAGTTTATCGAGATTCCCAACTAGCAACAGAGCTTGATTGTGGAATCTCTCAACTGAACTAGGCAATGCCTGGTGGTGGCGGTCAGGAGCGAATCATCCAGGTATGGAAAGACTTGGATTCCCTGATGCCACAAATGAGCTGTGACTACTGCCATGCACTTGGTGAACACCCAGGGGGCTGTGGTGAGACCAAAGGGCAGCACCCGAAACTGATAATGATTGGCTCCCAGCCGGAAGCGTAGGTGGCTCCTTGATGCTTTGTCCATCATTATGTGGTAGTAGGCATCCTAGAGATCTACTGAGCACATCCAGCTGTCTCTCCCTAACAAAGGGAGTATGGATTGTAGAGTGACCATTTGGAACTTGGACTTCTGTACATGCTCGTTTAACCTGCTGAGGTCTAGGATGGGTCTCCAGTCCCCTGTTCTTTTTGGAACTAAAAATAACCTGGAGTATGTTCTGAATCCTGTCTGGTCTGTTGCGACCTTTTGGATGACTCTTTTTAATAGCAGCTTTTCTATCTCTATAGCCGCTTGATCCCTGTGATTGGGTGGTACATATGGGATCCTTTTGAGAGGAAGTGGTGGAAGGGAAAAGGGTATACAGTAACCTCTGGTGATAATGTCTTGTACCCACTTGTCTCGAGTGAGATTTAGCCAGGCTTCTAGGTACAAGGACAGGCAACCCCCGACTGCCTACAGAGATTCACAGTGAGGTTCCACATCAGGAACGCTGATAGGGACGGTCACGACAGGAATCGCGACTTCACTGATTTTGTGGGCCTCCCCTGCCTCTAGGGCGACGTCTACCATTATTTCCTCCTCCCCTGCCTCTGAAGGAGGAATCACCTTGTGTGTCCTGGAAATGTCTCTGTGATTTCTTGAACCACATTTTGCCGCTCTTCTGACCTTTAGGGTAAGGTCTAGAAGGAATGGTAAAACAGACTCTCATGGCAGAGAGACTCTTTCCTTCCTGCTCACACCTGGTGAGGGTATCTTTCACCTTGGGTCCAAAAAGAGAGGATCCGCCCATGGGAGCATTGGTGAATGTAGACTTGAAAGGCTCAGCAAAGTTGCATAGATGCATCCAGGAATGTCTCCTTAATGAGACTCCTGAACCCGCTGCCCTACTTGCACCATCAGCTGCGTATGAGATCAGTCGCATGGAGGAGTTAACAATACATGTGAGGGTAGCCAACTGAGCCGACATTGTAGATGGGACTGCTTCAGTAGAGGTACCCTGAAGAATATCTCCTAACTCCTCTAGGAGATCTCTCTGAAGTCTCGTAAAATGTGATGGATAGTTCAGCGATCAGAGAGTAAAAGCTGCTGAAGAGAAGATACGCTTCCCGTACCTATCCATCATTCGGGATTCCTTATTAGATGGATGGATAGAAGAAGAAGTCTCTGCTAGCTCCTTCTTAGTGGCCGCCGCCACCACCATGGCATCAACAGGTAAACCCTTGGATAAAAACTCTTTGTCTTTAGGGGCGGAGAGAAATTTATTCGGCCTCCTAGGGACCGGTTCCACAGCATCAGGAGTCTGCCATGCTTTCTGACTCACAAGATTCAGTAATTCATCAAATGGAGGAGATACCCATGAAGCTGATGGATGAGACCCAAAAGCCTTCAGGTACACTGACTCCTCATCGGAAGGGGTAACAGTGGGCCAGCCTCCTCTCTGCCTGAGGATCTCCAAAATGTCTGCAAAGGAGACATCTTCAGAGGACAACTTAGGGGACCCCTCTGACTCATCGAGGTCAGTGTCAGATGTGACAGACTCATCAGGGGAGTCTACATGCTTCCTCTTACATGATCTCTTTTGAGGGGGCTCCTCAGAGGGGTCTACTGGGGAGGTCTCAGAAGATCGGGGACCATCCAAATGGGGGTCCTGAGGCTGTGAGTCTCTACCATCCCGGAGGAGAGAAGATGCTGAGACCATAGTCGGCACTTGAGGGAGTATAGCATCGGTACTCCTAACAAGTAGTAATAATAAAGAACTAAATCACTTAGCCACGGCCAACCAAAAGAAGCTTCCAACTGAAGGCGTGGCAAATGAGATCTGGGGAATGTATGCATGCATCATGGGATACCTATTAGCCACGAGCCAATCAGAAGTTTTCAGGCTTTCTAAGCAGCTGAGTCAGAGCCAAGGATCGGCTCCGAACCCACATGTAATAATGGATGTGAGATAGGACTACATAACATCACAACTTCTCCCCAAAAAATGGTTTTCAGTTACTTTACACAACTTTTAAACTAACAGAAAAAAACAGTGCTCTTGTTTAAAAGTATGATACAAAGTTGTGGCAGTCCATTAAAACACAAAATACCTAGCTTCAAAATAACTTTCCTGAAGATGAAAGTGATAAAACCCAAACAATATTTACAAAATGGAAGTTTGTTCCCCAAAAGAAACTTATTGCCCAGCAAAGGAACAGCATCAAGTTGACCATTGATCCTCAAAAGCCTTATAGCAGCATATTCTCTGGTGGCACTGAAGCTCTGAAGAGCTTGGTACCCATACTTCTTTTTAGTCAGCTCAGCTCGAGCTGCATGACAATCAGGGCACACAGAAGGTGCCTGAAACTTTGGAAGATGCCCAGCTGTTATATTCTTGGGAAGATATAACCTACATAGCTATGGCTACTGTAGCAGTGATCTATAAGATGAACATCATTGAGAAACACTTTGCAACATCATAGCATAGCACTAAAGCTCTGAAGAGCTTTGTACCCAAACTTCTCTTTTAGTCAGCTCAGCTCAAGCTGCATGACAATCAGGACACACAGAAGGTGCCCTGAAGCTTTGGAAGATGGCCAGCTGCTATATTCTTATGAGGATATAACCCATATAGCTATGGCTGCTGTAGCAGTGATCTACAAGATGAACATCATTGAGAAACACTTTGCAACATTATAGCATCATGACATCGTAACAATAACTATCTACAAGTTTCCAGACTCTGAGGATTATTAAAAACAAAATGAAAACTCCAGCAAAGCTAGAAGTTCCACTAAGTGCCCTCCCAAACCTCTTGTATGAGAGGCACATGGGATATGTGCAAATGATCCTTATGAACATCAGGTGTTTCAGCTAAATGGCAATTCTGAATCATGACTTGTTTCATCATTTTAATGGACAATTTCAGGCCAATAAAGCCAAACCCCATTAGCTGTGGATATGCATATTTCGGCCTTGTTATAACCTTGTCAGCACAGCAACGCAGAGTGTTTGACTAAGCATTACAAACACAGGGCTGTTATACCCAGCTGATGTCCACTATCAGTAGGGTCACTGCAAAAATATCCCAAACAACAAACTAAAACAATGAGTGAGAAGGTCACTGAAAACCCAGTCAGTAAAAACAAAATGAAAACTCCAGCAAAGCTAGAAGTTCCACTAAGTGACCTCCTAAACCTCAGAGATAGCTTCCAGCAATTTAGGGGAAAAATAAATCAGATATTCTCAGAGGTGGTTAAAATAAATGAAACATTGAAGGAATTATATCACTGCAAATAAAGAAAAGTAGAAAAAAATATAAGAAGCTTTAGTTAATCAGATTTATTTATTTAACATTTGTTTATTGGGAAATTCCAACTGGGATAGAGCCCATTTTCAGCAGAGGCCTAGGGAGAAACACTCCAGAAACATGTCTTTGGAATGTGGGTGGAAACCGAAGCACCCAGAGGAAATCCACCTGAAAGCAGGGAGGACGTGCAGACTCCACACAGAAGGCACCCCAGCAGAGAATCGAACCAGGGAACCTCTTGCTGTGAGGTGACAATGCTAACAGCTGCACCACTGCACCCCCCCCCCCCGATGAACTGATTAATATGTAAAAATCAGAGGTTTAAATGAAGAAAAGACTGTCTGAGTGCAAGGCTTCTCAAGAAGAGTTTAAAAAATGGTAGACTTAGAGTACAGAATGCCCAGAGAAAACCTGAGATTTTCTGCTGTACTAGAGAAACTGGAAATAACATACTGTATTAATTTTATGAAAGCATAAATAAGCAAGTGAATTGATATTCCACAGCAGAATTTGTTAAGTGAAAGGGTACAAGTATATGCTCCAAATCTGGTCATGAAAAAGCAGCCAAGACCTGTATTAGTAAATATGCAATCATACCAAAAGAAAGAATTGATCCAGACAAAATTATGCCAGAAGGGAAAAGTATTAAAAAATTGGAGATTGCAGAGTATTTGTGGAAATGATTATTCATTATACAGTAAATCAGAAAGAAGAGAAGCAAATTTATCCCACCAATCAGGGAATGTTGAAAAGCAGGTGTATGATTCAAGCTACTGTATCCAGCTGTCTTCAGAACATTTTTCCTAGAGGATCAAAGACACATTTGGATGCAGAACAAACTAAGGAGGAAATACAAAAGTTTATTTAGCAAAAAGTAAGCCAGCAAATGGAGGGAACTCAGTTTATCATTTTTCTGACAATAAAAATCACAGAGAGACTTTGCCAGTGAAAGAAACCTTTTCCAGTATTCCATAAGAAAAAACTCAAGAGCCAGAAAAGAAAAAGAGTTGACTAGAAGAATCAGGAGTACCTTGGACTTCAACCACAGTCTGGTGGTAGGTGATGGACATGAACAGGAAGAAGACCAGCAACACTGAATTTAGTGAATAAATGGGAGAGTATAAAACATTAATCATATTTCTGAAATATGGCTTTCTCCTCAACCTCAAAGTGTTTTTTCTGAGATCACAATAGAGTGACGAATGGAATATTTGCCCTTTCCTCACTGTAGTGTGATCTCGGAGTTGGAATATATATTTAGCAGGGGGGGGGGGCACAACCCCCCACAATAGCAAGTTCGAGGTCCAGTACTTTCGAGAATGTGAGCACTCACGGTTTTTCCTATTTGCTCATATGATATAGACCCTGTAGTCAGGGGTATTTTAAATCTGGGGGAGTCTTTTCAGTGACTGTTGAAGGTATTAAAGTAAACAAGCGCTTTTTAGCTGTATGGAATATATTGCTTTACAGTATAACAAGATAAGAAAGGATGGACAAAAGCAATTTTAAGTTAATATGCTGTGATCATGGGCTGTTTGGGTGTGAGTTGGGATGCAAAAGTGCACTGATTATATTATATGTAGAATTAACATAATTTTTCATGTTTTCAAAATGGTGGATAACTAGAATAATGCCATTGGCTTAAACTATAAAAAGGATTGAAAAATAAGACAAAATGATGAAAGCCATGACAATCCCAAAGTTTCTTGCATCACCAAAGATATTAGCTTATTTTTCCATTAGGAAAATATTGTCAGTGGGAGTCAAGGCATCTGCAGATGAAATGAGTTTTACATTTTGTTCTCTGTGAAATTTACAAAGATTGCTCCATGCAACTGTAGAGTTGTTACCTGTTTTTTTCTCATTGCTGACTACTTTTACATGGAGACAACCTGCCTGCAGATGCAAGCAATTCATCTTGAGAGCTCTGAGCATTCTTTGGTGAGGAAAATACAAAATTTGCAGGTACAATGGTAAGCAGGTCAATGAAAAATAAAGTTTGAAATCACTGCAAGTAAATAAGAAATAGCAGCCTCCCTAGCAGCCTATAACAGTATACAATTTAGTTTTATTTAAAGGCAGCCAGTGCATAGGGACAAAACTTAATGTTTTCTGAAAGCACACAAGCTTTCACATCTGGGAGGGGGATAGAGATAATAAAAGAACAGATAGTAATCTATGTAAGTGGGAATACTGGCTGTAACATTCATTTTAGCATGAGTAACTTTAATTTTAGGTTAAGCAATGTCTGTGGTGTGGCTGACAATATGGGGCAATTGTTCCTGTCAGGAGGGTTTAACTTCATTTTTGAAGCTGTACCATACTGTATGTTTGTTTTGGCTTAATATGGGATGGGGTGCTCTGAAAATGCATTTAGTTTTTTGTTTAAGAGTTTTCATTAAAACAAAAAGCCTTGAAAATGTGATATAAGTTCAAATGGAGATGAGAAGAAACAACTGTATAAAAGATCAGCCTGCCAAACATTAGAATGTGAGTGTAACACCAAAGTTAGAAATACTCATTAAAAATGTCATGTATAATAGGTGAGCGCAATAGCTTTTTATCATAATGGCTGCACTATCCATATTGTCTTGGAACATAAATGGTATTACAGGTAGAGACTAAAAAGAAAGAGTATTTGAATTATATAATAATAAATGCAGACTGCAAATAGCAATGCTGTAGATAGCATATTTAGAAAGTAATGCGCATGTGAATTTGAAAAAGAATGGATATGGGAATGAAATTTTAGCAGAATATTGAGGACAAAGGAAAAGGGGACAAATAATACTAACTGCTGGAGGGGTTCCACTAGTGATAGAAGAAGTAAAAGTAGATATTAGTGGTAGATTTTTGGTAGTACATGCTACTGGAAAGGGAGGAGGATTATGCTGGAAAGCATTTATATTCCACCAAAAACTGCTATTATGGAGTTTAAGAAAACTTTGGGGGAAATAATCAGCTTTCAGCAAAGAACATTTCTTATACATAGGGGCTGAAACTTAACCTGCAATAGCAAGGATGTATCAGAGGCACAAGAATGGAAGAGGGTGGATTTCTGAAAGAAAAATATGGCAATATTTGATATGGAAGACGTGACTTTAGTAACTGGGCTAGACTGGAGAGAAAAAGAAGTTATGCACTTACTATAATGTTCCATCTGTGTCATCCATTTTTATTCTTTCTCAACTGTTGGGTTCAGATCCAATCCTCGGATCTGACTCAGCCACCAAGGGAGTCCCTCCCTTACCTATAATGCACCAACCCATAACATACCTCAGATCCTGTTCGCTGTTTTACATAAAGTAGAAGGAATTACTATAAAAAATCGTAACAGAATAAGCCATATCTGGAGCTTACCATGAAGGACAATGTTGTCCTTAAAAGCTCTTTTCTTCCACAAATTCATGTGAAAAAGGTTGGGGTTGATGGGTGGGGAGTTAATGAAGAATGAAAATGGACAACACAGATGGAATGTTATGGTAAGTAAAAAACTTGTTTAGCTGATGTTGTCAATGCTCATTCTATCCTCAACTGTTGGGCACAGAGTCCCCAGCTACCTAAATTCCTGGGTGGTCTACAAGGAATAATATTCCTGAGCACAGCTGAGCCAAAGGCTGCTCTTTTCCTCAATGCCAGATCTAGTTTGTAATAAGTAATAAAGGTATGAGGATTGGCCCAAGTTGCAGCAGCACATATGTCATCCATGGAAGCCCTAGATAGGAACACTGAAGAAGTTGGCATGGACCATATCTCTCATTTCCTCTCTGTTTTTATTGGCTTATGTAAGTAAGCGCAAACTTATCAGTTTGTGAAATCATTCCCCTTCAACTATTTAAATTTATTGGCCATCCTACTTATTCCATAGTACCAGAATACAGAAGTGACCACCCCCTTTTAATCTATCTTGCTGTTTAAAGAATAGTGACTCTCCACTAAAACTTAACTTTTTAGACTGGTAAAACTTAAGTTACCCACTTCCACATCTAACTCCTTTAGTGCACACTGCAGAGTTTAGGATAAACCATTTTTTTCATCTTACCTTTAAGCATCCCTGTGACTAGCACTTGCTTTAAAACCTGCCGGAAAGCACTAGGAAGTCAAACTGATACAAGCACTCAACTCTCCTTGTTAATAAGGAGAAATTAATCGTAGGCACTAAACAGCCTATAATTGCAAAGTACCTTGCCAAGGTATGGGGAAAACAGCTCTTGTACTTTACAAAAAAAAAGCACCAAACTAGGCATGTCCAAGGGTCAGCTTCCGGTGATTTCTCCTGTCCACCTGGTGAATCTGGACATACTGGGTCAATGCAGAAATTGCCTCATGTACACAGATAACCCTCTCCTCCTACCACCCAACACTACATCCTGTGAGAGATGCACTTACATAGCCAAACTGGAAGCAAAGCTCTCTCCACCCAAGATTGTGCTAGACAGTCAAGAGGAGAAGGTTAACACCAGCACTACACCTCAAGCAACACACAGCTCTTCTAAACCCACACCACCAACACCCACACATAGCAACACTAAACCCACATATGTGGAGGCCCTTAAAAGTAACTTGCCCAAGCAACAAGGACCTCCGAAGCTGAAACACAAACAAACACCAGTCACAACCAAAGTGTCACATAGCTCACAACACCAGTGTGCCACCCAACAACAGGCCCTAAGGCAAGAAAACGTACCCAACACTTTAGTCATAGGTGACTCTATAGTCAGGCACACTGATGTCCCACTCACCAGGCTGAACAAGGAGAAAATTACAGTCAGCTGCCTGTCGGGTGCCAGGATCTGCCACATAATGCATGCACTCAAGTCACTCCATAACAAGTACAAATATGACTCTGTCATTGTCCATGCTGGAGTGAATGACTTGAGACATACCTCACTGGACTACATGAAAAGAGACATGGAAGAGCTCTTGGATCATGTGGCCCAGGCAGGTATAACCCTAGTTCACCACGACTAAAAAACACTGAGAATAAGTGTTCAAGCACAACGAAAACCACACTGCAGCCAAAAACAGGTTTAATCAATTCTCTAGTGCCTCGGCTATAACACAGCCTTCATGGAGTATGACCCTAGCCCTGAGTAGCATCCTGCTTTTGACCAGAATGATGCCACAGTATAAGGACAAATGACTGACTTCAACAATTGGATAAGCTTCTGGTGTCATTCAAAACGTATCAAGTATCTGTCTGCCTGGGATGAAATGATCGACAGATCACAATGCTTTGCCAGAGATGGTCTGTCCCTGTCGCCCCTGGGATTCAGGTTACTGGCTAAGGCTCTTGTCACCCCTATAGTGCCTTTTTTAGGCAAAGTTCAAAGGACAAAACCACCACCGTAACAGGTACAAGCATGCAAAATCTGAAGGTAATGCTACTCAATGCTAGAAGTCTAAACCTCAAAATACACTCTCTCAAGACACTCCTAAAAATGGAGAACACTGATATCTGTGGAGTAACTGAGACCTGGTTCAAGGCTCCAGATAGCACCCCTGCAATACCAGACTGCAACTCTTACCACCAAACCAGGACCGAAACACTAAAGGTGGAGGAGTGTCCATATTCACTAAGGATAGTCACAGCACCAGGCTAGTTGCCCAACACAATGCATCTGAAATTCTCCAGGTGCAACTAACACTAGGTAAGACTGCAATACAAACTGTAGCTTGCTACAGATACCCCTCCATGCCCCAAGATTCTCACTACACCTTTCTAGAAATACTGGAAAATATTAAGATACAACCAAACACCCTAATATTGGGTGATTTCAACTACCCTGCCATTAACTGGGAAAACTACTTATGTACCAACACCTTTACCCAACGGTTCTTGGAATTCATAAATTCCAACGCCCTGGATCAACTAATCCTTAGTCCCACCAGGGGCTCCAATATCCCAGACCTGGTCATTACCAACATGGGAAATCGATGCTCCACACCTATGGTCACCCCCTTGTTGGTCAGGTCTGACCATAAGCTAATCACCCTTGACATCCACATCCCACCCCCACCCCCAGTAAGGAAACCTCCGTAAAAAAACTTCTCCAAAGCCAACTTCATGCTACTCAAGTCAGAAGTGGCAAACTTCATGACACCCATGCAGATGGGAACTGAAAGTTCGACTGTTGAATCCTACACTAAGGCACTGTACAAGCACATCCACTTGTGCATAAATCATGTCATCCCCAATAGAACCAAGATGCTCTCCTCCAAAAAAGGAAGCCAATCTGGTGGTCCCTTGTCATAAACAAACTTTACAACAAAAGGAAGAAACTGTTGCAGAAAAGAGGAAAATCCCAGGATGCAAAAAACTCCCTTACCAGCCTCAGTAAGAAGCTGAGATCCCTCATAAAATCCTCCAAAGCTAGTTACGAAAATAAAATTGCCAAAGATTCCAAAGACAACCACAAGGCATTCTATAGCTATGTCAAGAATCTAAATGGCAATGCTCAGATCTGCTGTGAGCTACAACAGAATGGCATTAAATAAACTGATCCCAAGGATATTGCCAATATCCTGGCAGATCGATTCAGTGCAAACTTCAACCCCTTCTCACCCCCTAAAGGGCCCATCTCAATACTGAAAGATTGCCAAATTCTGGTAATAATGGCCACACAGGTAAAAAACACACTCTCCAAAGCTAAGAATACAGCATCTATGGGACCAGATGACATCCCAGGCTGTGTACTACATGAACTACAAAATGAACTGGTACCTCACCTAAGTGTCATGTTTAATCATAGCCTCACCTCAGGCTTTGTGCCCACCGAGTGGCACACAGCTACAGTTATCCCCCTCCACAAGGGGGGATCCACCTTGGATCGTGGGAACTACCACCCCATCAGTCTGGCAAGCCTGATTTGCAAGGCTATGGAACGTATTATTGTGGTACTTATAAACAAAGACATTGGCAACCTTCAAACACTGGACCCCACACTGTTTGGGTTCGTGAAGTGCCGATCATTTCTCCTGAACCTGACTGGCTTCTTTGAATAAGTCTCCAGAGCCGTGGACAAGGGTGAGGTGGCTCACACAGCCTATCTGGACCTCGCTAAGGCCATCAAACAAAGGAAAATGTATGTTAGTTATTGGATGTTCACAGACAATTACATTTTTACCTACATAGAACAAAAGATTCCCCACTCTGGAATCATAGATAAACTTACTAAGCTGGGCATTAATCCCTACGTCACTCGATGGGTTGCCAACCGGCTTACTGACAGAACCCACACTGTAAAAGTAGCCGACTCCAAATCCAGCTCCAGACAAGTGACAAGTGGAGTACCTCAGGGTTCAGTCCTGGGACCACTCTTGTTTGGCATCTACTTCTCCAAACAAGAGGCCAACACTAAGGGACTCTGGTTAACAAAGTTCGCAGATAACTGCAAACTGGAAGCCATTATTGAATCCCCACATTATGTGGATATTCTACAAAAGGGCCTTACAGAAACAGATGCTTGGTGCCAGAGCCATGGGCTCAAGCTCATTTCCAAGAAATGTATAGTTATCCCCTTTTAGAAAAAACATGAACCCATGAATTACCACATAGGTGGCAGTACACTAAACACCGAAAGTGTGATACAAGACTTAGGGACACAGGTCTCACCTTCGATAACCACATTGCTGCAACAGTCAGGAAATCCTTCTATGTGGCACACCTCATCACTAAGGGCTTTTCATCCAGAAAAAAGGAGGTCATTGTCCCACTGTACTCATCCCTCATTAGACCCATTATAGAATACAATGCCCCGTTTGGTATGTACCTCTCAAGACATCTGCAACAACTGGAAAGGCCACAGAAATACCTCACTAAAAGAATCACAGGCCTAAAGCAGATGCCCTGTGCTGACCATCTAAAAAATAACTCCACTTATACTCTGTCACATATCGTCTACTCCGAGGCGATCTCTGCTTAACATACAAGGCCATGTCAAACCCAGAGCTGTTAGACATGCTACACTTAAAGCAATCCCAATTGCTCAGAGACACATGCTCCAGGGATCTAAACCTTGTCATCACAATGAACAAAACATGCTGGAGGGATAGGTTTCTGACTCAGAGACTCCCCAGACTCTGGAATAGACTGCTCATACATGTCAAGCAGAGCGCCTCTTTGGCCCTCTTCAAAAGGAACCTTGATGATTGGATGGGAAATAGGAAATTCACTCTGGGGAATCACGTCAGTCGCCCTGCTAGACAGGGGTCCAGGGTAGTAAATACTGTGAGAAGAAATAGCCAGGGAATTGTTATGGCTAGGCTTGTATAGGCCCTAGGGCCGATAGCCTAGTACCAAGCTATGAACCTATGGACTTTGTCGAATGAGCTGTAAGAGGTTTTTGTAAGGATAAACCCAATTTGAAGTAGATAAATGATGAGACAATCCATTAGCTATCTGGCTAAAGTTACCTTTGGAACTGACTTTCCCACTTTAGAATCTACAAAAGACACAAATAAATTGATCTGCCTTTCTAAAATCTTTTGTTCTATGTAGGTAAAAATGTAATTGTCTGTGAACATCCAATAACTAACATACATTTGCCTTTGTTTACGAATTTAGGAAAGAATACTGGCAGATTAATGGACTGTTCAATATTTGATTCTGACACCACCTTAGGAAGGAAAGAAGCATTGATACATAATGTTACTTTATCAAGTAGTGTGGTTTAGAGCACAATGATTGATGTTCTGAAATCCTTCTAGCAGAGGTAATGGAGACTAGAAATATAGTTTTCCTCCTCAGGAATTCAAGTTCACATTTATCTGCTTGCTCAAAGGAAGAATGAATTAAGGCCTGCAGCACAAACTTTAAATCCCATGACAGAGTAGAATTGTTATATGAAGGTATCAGCAGAAGAGTGCCTCTTAAAAAGTATTGCAAAGCTTAGATAAAGCCAAGGAAGAATTCTCAAATCCAGTATGAAAATTAGAGTTTGCTGCTAAATGAGCTCTAATGGTTGAGGAGCTAGCTCCCTCATTAAAAATTGTTGCCAAAAATTCTAGAACACTTTGTACAGGGTCTGAGAAGGGGTCAGTTTGTTTCTGTTGTGTTCAAAAAAATTAACCTTTTCCATTTACTTCTGTAAAGATTTCTTGTAGAATCCTTATGGGATGACAAAAGTATCTGATGGACAGGAGAAGAGAGCATTGGCTGCCTGGCTATTAAAGGAATTGGAGAAAACATGTTGTTAGCTCGAGGTTTGAGATATCTAGGCGAATTATGCTTTTTGGGTGATACAGGAGGTCTGGAATCAGATCCAGAATTCAAGGTGGGTAAAGTAGATTAGACCAAAGGAAGGGCAACCAAACCTGTTGAGTCTAGTAAAGTGCAATGAGGATGACTGCTCTTCAACTGGGCAGCTTTCTGTAGGAATTTTGGAACTAGGAGACTGGAGGGCCAATCATGGAGTAGAGTTTCCCTCAATGATTTTCCTGGTGGAGGGATCAGGGCAAAAAAGCCGTGGCACTTATTATTTAGGGGAGATGCAAAAGGATCATAGCAAGGATGGCCACATTGACAGAAAATCATATCTGTCACTTTCCTGTTGAGAGACCACTTTTGAGTTAGTAGAACGGGATTTCCCCAAAATGTGCATTGCTGTCAGAAAGCAGTTGGAAGAAATCGCCCATTGCCACATTCTGAGGGCTTTTCAGCACAAGGGATAAACCTGGTTCCTCCTTGTTTACTGATGTACCAAACTACTGACATGCTGTCTGTCTGGATCGTAATTGTCCCAAGTGGGATACAGTCTTGGAATGTCTGCAACTCTAAGAGCACTGCTCTCATTTCCAGAACATTGATATATGTGTTGGTGTCTTCAGGAGACCAAGTGCCTTAGACTGTTTTCCCCAGAAATTGCCCCCCCCCCCACCCAATCTGGGAAGCATCTGTGGTCACTATAGCCTTTGGCTGAGGGAGGATGAAAGGGTGGTCTTGTAGAATCTGATCTTATCAAATCCACCACCAAAGGTAACTCTTGCATCCCTCAGTGATTCTTCTTTGTGCTGGAATGTATTGATAAAGAATTGACCACTGTGTTGCTAGCATCCATTGAAGAATTCTCATATAAAATATTGCTAGAGGAACTAAAATTATGACTGGTGGCATTGACCACAAGGCTTGCAAGATCAACTGAGGTGAAATTTTGGCACTGCAAATTATTTTCATGACCTGAAATCTGATGGTCTGCACTCTTGAGAGGGGAAGAGAAGATGTCACTGATACCGTGTTGAGCACCCCTCCTATGAATTCCAATGTTTGAGTCAGTTGTAACTGAGATTTGTTGCAATTTATGGTTATCTCCAGATAAGAACAAGTCTGGAGTACCTGGATCTCTTGTTCTTATTAGTAGATGCTTGGTCAGGGCAGTAATAAACCAGTCGTCTAAGTATGGAAACACTTGGAATCCCTGGAGTCTCAAGTGAGCTGCTAACACTGCCATGCATTTGGTGAACACCTTTGGGGCTGTGGTGAGGCCAAAGGGCAGTGCTCTAAACTAATAATGACTGGCTCCCAGCCAGAAGTGTAAACACCTTCTGCATTGTCTGTTCAGTTTTATGTGATAATATACATTCTAAAGATCTATCAAGCACATCCAGTCATCCTTGCCCAAAAAGGACAGAATGGCCTGAACCATGACTATCCAAAACTTTGTGTGTCAAACTGAATTGTTCAAGTCACTGAGATCCAAACTTAGTCTCCAGTCCCCTGTTTCCCTTGGCACTAAAAAGAATCTTGAGTAAGTTCTGGAAGCTATCTGAGCTAGTGGAACCTTTTGGATGACTCTTTTTTTCTAGCAGCTTTAGTATTTTTAGTGCTGCTGTTTTTTTCTCTGACTGGGTGGAACATTGGGAAATTGGCATACAGATGAAAGTGGGAAGGAAAAGGGAATTATATAACCACTGGAAATAATCCTCTGCACCCAATTATCTTTTGTTTTATCTAGCCAGGCTCTCTAGTGCAGGGATAATTGACCCCTGATTGTCTCCAGAGGGGAACAATCAGGTCTTCTTTCAGGAGCACTGATAGGGTCTATTGGAGAAAGAATCTCTGGACCCTTGGTACTGTGGGCCTCCTCTGCTGAAGGGGCACTGTCGTCCATTTGAGTTCCCCCTCTGCCCCTGGAGGAATTATCTCCATATCTCCACACAGATCTTGGAAAGAACCCTGTGACTTCATGAACCACATTTTCTGACCACCTCACTGATTCCTAGAAAATGATCATTGAGAGGTCAAAAAACATATAACCACTGTGGATAGGGTCTTTCCATCTTTTTCACATCTGGAGAGTGTGTCCTTCACTTTTGGGCCAAACAATGAACTGCCGTCAAAGGGTGCATTGATGAATGATGACTTGAAAGGCTCCACAAAATCACAAAAGTGCACCCAAGTACGTCTCCTGATGGAAATGCTTGAACCCACTGCCCTTAAGGCACATTCAGCTGCATGCAAGATAAGGCTCATGGACGAATTTGAAACAGATTGAAGGGTAGACAACTGAGAGGCCACAAAAGGCTCAGCCTCAGCAGTAGGGGTCCCTGAAAGGAATTTTGAAAGTTCCTTGATCAAGTCCCTTTGTACTCCCCTAAGGGCAAAGGTTGCTGAAGCATACACACACTTCCCAAATCTGTCCAATGCCCTAGACTCCCTGTTAGGGGCATGGACAGAGGAGCTTTGCTCAGCACCACCATGACCATAGCATCCCATTAATCCAGAATTCCCTACCTACAGGTGTAGTCAAAATCCAATCTTGTCTCTTGGGGATTGGCTCAAGTGAGTTAGGCTCCTTTCACACCCACCTAGAGATGAAGTCAATGAGCATATCAGTGGGCAGAGTAACACAGGAGGTAGATGGGCTAGCTCCAAAGACTTCTAGGAATACTGATTCTTCCAGGGAAAGGTTATCAGAAGACCAACCACCTTTCTGCTTAAGGATCTCAAGGATGTCTCTGAATGAAACATCTTCAGGAAGTGCTCTTGGGGACCCTTCTCCTTCACCAAAATCAGTATCCTTGGTGACTTGACTCCTGAGGGGAATCCTAGTGCCTCCTCTTGCGCTTCTTCCTAGGGACCACCTCAGTGTGATGCTCAAGTAAAGTATCAGAAGAGATTATAAAACCCTGCTGGATGGCCTGGCAACTTTGAGCTGGGTGTCCCTGTGGCATAGAATGATGTGGCTCAAGATGCAGAGACATCTGGGATTCAGACATAAGATCCAAGGGGGGAAGGATCCGTCTGTACTACTGGAGCAGAAAACACTCTCTTCACTACCTCTAAGGTAGATTGCTCTGAGGAGAAGGAAGACAATGGAGTCGAGAAGCCAGGCTTCTGGCCCAATGGTTCCCTCTTCCCAGAAGGCAATCTACCTGAGGCAAAACTCAGAGCTGAGCTGTCCAGTGCCAAGACTCTGAGGGGCACAGACAGCTCCAAAAACTTCAGAGTCAACTGCATCTCCTTGGACCCAATGGAGCCCTTCGGCTCTGAGAGTCATCCAACTCCGAAAATATCAGAGCCAGTGCACTCAGAGACAGCTTCAGATATGAAGATAAAAATATCTTCAGATCCAAACCAGACTGACCTGGAAGGCTCAGATTCAGGGGCTCTGAAACAACTGATTAGATCAGAGAAGGAGACACCACAGGCAGTGTGGTAGAGGGACAGGCTTCCTGACCTGAAGGGGTAGTAACCGGGAGAACACCAATCTGTATATGCACTGAGAGGAATCTCTTATCATTCTGTCTGTATCCTCTTCAGTCACACTCCTCTCATACGAGATGAATCAACAGAAGGTGACCTAGACCAGGTACTGTATCCAAAGTAGGCGAGTACTTAGTCCTAGGTAACATTCTCGGATTTGAAAAGGTTGGATCTGTGGATGGTTTAGTCATATCCATCAGAGGTTGGATCACTGTGGTCTTCAGATCTGACTTGTGCTTCTTTTTAGGCAGCTTCAAAGAAGATGGACTTGATGAAACAGAAAACGTAGGAGACTTGGTGGAAGGCTTCTTAGATTTCATTGTGGGGGACTGAGCTCCAGACATAGCTTCACTGAAAGAAGAAGGAAGCAAACCCTTCAATATCAACTTGTTCTTCCTGTCCACAATCTTACACGGATTAAAATTCTTACAAATGGTGCAATCAGTTTGGAGGTGGTACTGGCTCAAATAATATACACATAAGGTATGGGCGTCAGACAAGAGCAATTTGTACTCGCACTTCTTGCATTTTTTAAAACCCAATGGGCGTTTCTCATACATCCTGTAACAATAATGGAAACAAATGAATAACAGCAAGGCAAGCTTTTTTTTTTTTGATTTTTTACACAGAGGCAAACAGAAGGAAATGTAAAAAGATACCAGTTATGGGATCGAGAAATTCATAAAAGTGTAATAAAATAAAGAAAAAGGAGTTCAATGGATACCAACTATGGTATATAAGAACTACACAAAGTGTAATGGGAAGGGAGAAAGACTATTAATAGACTTATAAAAGATAAAGTAGAAACACTTACTGTAGCTGGACAAAATCACTCACAAGCTCAAGCTGACCATCTCTATTTGTGAAAGTAGCAAATGAGATCTGGGGTTGGTGCATTATGGGTAAGGGAGGGACTCAAGAGCTTTTTGGTAGCCATGGGCTAATGCTACAGCTGAGTCAAATCCAAAATGAGTCCGATCCAAAGACTGGATCTGAATCCAAAAGTTGATGATAGACTGAAAATTGATAGCATCAGATATTATATTTCACAGGAACATGAGCATTTAATTGAAAGCTTTAACACACATCCAGTGATGATATCAAGATCATGCAACAATAAAAGCTATACTAAAAATGCAGGGTAATTAAAGTAAAAATGAGACACTGACACTTACCCATGTACCTGTTAAAAAGAGAGGAATTTATGTTCTTTTCTTGACTTGTTACAGCTGTCCAGATATTTGCACTATGTATGTATAGCTTCACACTGTATGAACTGAAGCTGAAATTTTACTTAATTAATATGTCATTCTTTTGTATTAGGCTTTGTAATAACTTTATTTAACTGTAACCATATTACGTCAATGTGGAGATTTTCTTTCTGGGCCTCCACTGAAAATGGGATCTTATCCTAGTCAGAATTTCCTGGTAAACAAATGTCAAATTAAATAAATTAATACATAAATAAATCAAGAGTTATTACAGAAGGTATAAATTTCTTCAGAAATGATAGCTAGTGAATGGGATAAAATGAAAATGAAGTTTAAAAATATGATAGACATAAAAGAGAAACAGAAAAATATATGGTTATAAAGTAATAGTATTATTTAGAGGGGTTGACAAAGGTTAAAGTATTGCAGAATAAGGGCAATCCCATTGAACAAGCAAAGGTACAACTGCAGTGTGCCAAAGAGTAAATAAAGCAGTATTTGGATAATATTCATGGATTTAGAAAGATTGCTGGTAAGCAACTATTTTTGTTAACAACTCAAGAGTACAAAAAACTTTTAGATCAGCGACTTTGGCAACAGAAAGTAGAAAGGGTTTTCATTAAACTTAGAAGCCTATGACAAGAAAAATAATGAAAGATCCTGCAGCTGTATTAGAGATATTTCATGGAAATGTTTATGGAAGAATTAAGTATGCTAAGGTTAGAGGTAGATGATGCTCAACAACTAACCATTAAGGTAGGAGTAGATGAGATAAAAATGGAGCTATATAATCAACCTGCAGGAAAGTCTCTAGGAACAGATGGTATTCCTGTGGAAATCTGGAAGTTAAGAGGGAAGAAGGTGATAACGATCTGGAAGATTTTAATAGTATTTTAAAAGGAATGGAAGCACTAACATTTTGGAAGAAAGTTGTGGTAGCTGTATTAGCTAAAGATGGTAAAGACCCATCATGCCCAGCTTCATATAGACCCATGTCAGTTTTAAACCATGTTTATAAAGTGTTAAGTGTATACTAGCTAAAAGAATGGCAAATGTGTTGCAAAAATTGAGAGATATGGATCAATGTGGTTTTGTGGAGGGGAGACAAATATCTGACAACAGTAATAGAATGATGATCCAGAGGAAAGCAGAAAGAAAGAAAACACTGCTGGTGCTGGTGGGTCTTGACGAAGGGAAAGCATTCAGCAAAGTAAGTTGGGATGTTATGAATAGTGCAGTGTTAACATCTGCATTCCCTGATACAATAACAATGTTAATTAGGAGGATATGGCATAACAGAGACAATAATTAAAGTGGGAGGGTTCCTCTCTGATACGTTGTGTTTGAACAGAGGGACCAGACAGGGGTATCATCTTTCCTCTGTGTTATTTGCTTTGCATGTAGAGCTATTGGCAAATAAAATAAAGGATTCAGAAATTCAAGGATATAATTGGTATGGTATAATTGAGAAAATGTGGCTTTATTTGTAGAAGATATTTTGTACCTGAAAAATCCAGAAAAGGGCATATCAGTGTTATGGAGGCAGTTTCAAGCCTTTTTGGGGTATACAATTAATGAAAATAAAAGAAAGGCAATAGCCATAATTTATACACCAACACATAAATTGGTTCAGCAATTTCCGTATTTATGGGGACACAATAAAGTTAAGTATATAGGAGTGTAGATTAAAAAGGCTTCTATTATAGCAGTTAAACGATATGTGGGAAGAGACAAAACAAAAGGTAATACAAAAACTTATAAATTGTACACTCTTGTTCATGGATATAAATAGTAAGATACAAGCAGTGAAATATTTTTAGCAATTTTAGTTTTATATATAGGTCAGGCAAATTTATATCAACAAGAGGAGAATTGTGGTCAACAATTAATCAAGAGTTAAAGGAAGTGAGTTAAGTGGGATAGGTTGATCCTTCCAACAGAACAAGGGGATGTAGGATTACCTAATTTGAAGGGATATTTTAGACTTACACATGTAAGACTCATATGCATAACAAGCAGAAGGTTTTAATTCAAATGGAAAAGGATGATAATATAGCAGGGAAGAAGGTCAAGAAATAAGAAAGGAATGGGATTTTGGAAGCAGATTAATAAGTACAATAACAACCATGCATAATATTATATTCATAAAGTAGAAGAAAGTATTCTAAGAACTAAGCCAACACAAGCATGGCGAAAGGAGATTTTGCCAATAGAGGTGACTGAAAATAGAGGTACAGAAAACAGGCATTAGGAGGGCTGGTATTTACTTGTAAAATATGGCAAAGGAACCAATGCAATAAAAGCAAAGAACTAGATAGGGAAAGGTAATAGAGTGCGATGAAGCCAAGAAGATGTTTGTATTACAGGCTACAGATTGCCTTCCCTGTCAGGGATTGATATCAGAGTACAGGCAAAGAGAATGTGACAGATGAATCCTAAGTTAAAGATCATCTCTATTATAGTTTTGGTTGAATATAGAACAAAAGCTGCTGTTAGAAATGGAATAATTATAAGGCATATAAAATACTGACCAATAACTATAAGAATAATCAGAGGAGGTTAGAAAAGATTGGGAAGATAGACTACAAAAGAAATTTACAAAGGAACAATTGGAGGGCATATATATGTCTCCCAGGTATGCAGTGAAGTCTAGAAGATTAAGGGTTTTTTGTTTGGAAGTATTTGCAAGATTATTTTATACCCCAAGCAGACTTCAAATAATTTTTTTTCTCAGGTAGACAGCAAGCACTGGAGATGTGCTGGAGAAGAAAGAAGTAACTGGTAATAAGAAGTTATGTACCTGCCATAACATTCCATGTTAGTTGTCTTCTTCTCGCCTTCTTTCTTGCTGGATAGGTTCGGAGCCGAACTTCGGCTCTGACTCGGCAATCTACTAAAGCTTGAGAGCTATTTACTGGCTCGAGGCCCTCCCTATATCCCACAATGCTAGGCATCAGATCTCCAGATATCGTTTGAGAGAGCTAACACCAAGGAAAGATTCAAGGACACCTGTCCAACCACAAGGAAAACCATAGTACAAAGACAGAGGAGGACACAATGTACATCAGAGTTGTCCAGAGGAAGAAGGCCCCAAAAGGGGACTCTTCTCGGTCTGTCCAGGCTAGGGGGATGGAGGGTGGGACACAAGAAAGAAGGCGAGAGGAAGACAAAATAACATGGAACGTTATGGTAGGTACATAACTTCTTAATGTTAAGTTGTCTATCTCACCTTCATTCTTGCTGGATGGGACAGCATCCCTAGCACCTTAGTCCTGGGTGGCTCATCGGAACAGACTCTTGAGCACAGTGGAACCAAACTCAGCTCTATTCCTAGAGGCCACATCCAACTTATAATGCAAAATGAATGTATGAGGAGTGGCCCAAGTGGCTGCGGCACAAATAGATTCCATTGGTAGTCTTGCTTGAAAGGCTACCGATGTAGCTAACGCTCTGGTGGAATGACCTCTAGGTTCAGCCAGGAGTTGTTTATGTCTGAGTTGATAAATCAAGGTAATAATAGAGGACGACCACCTGGATAAGGTTACTTTGGAAACTGGCCATCCTTGTTTGCCCTCAGCATAGGATAAGAAGAGTTGGTCTGATTTTCTTATTTGCTTAGTCCTGTCCAAGTAGAAACGTAATTGCCTATGAACATCCAAGCGGTGTAAATTTTGTTTGGCTTTGTTCGAATAGTTAGGAAAAAAGACAGGCAGATCAATAATCTGATTCAGATTTGTTTCGGAGGTTACCTTGGGTAAAAATGAAGGATTAGGCCTAAGTGAAACTCTGTCCTTATGAAACACAAGATAAGGAGGACGCATACAGAGGGCTTGAAGTTCCGAAACTCTCCTAGCTGATGTGATGGCTACCAAAAAGAGAGTCTTCCAGGAGATCAATTTTAAGAAACAGGAAGCCACTGGTTCAAAGGGGGGGGGGGGATCAAGGAAGCCAATATCAAATTCAAGTCCCATGGGGCGGGGGATCTCTGACCAGGGGCCTAAGCAACAAAGTTCCTTTAAGAAAGGCCTTGCAAAGTTTGTGGGACATGATGCTGGTTTCTGACAGGCTAGCATGGAAATTTGCAATAGCAGCTAATTAGACCCTAATGGTGGCAGAGGAGGAACCAGCTTGAAAGAGCTCTGCTAAAAAATCTAAAACATGATGGACAGGGGCTGTAAAGGGGTCAATATTCCTAGCCTCTGCCCAAAAGGAGAAACGTTTCCACTTACTAGCATAAGTCTTCCTGGTGGCAGATTTGTGTGAAGAAAGGATGATATCACGCACCGACTGAGAAATTAGCGAAAGCCTGGCTAAGGTTGGAAGTGGAGCAACCAAGCTGTAAGGTTGAGAGACTGAAGGGACTGGTGCAGCCCGCCCGACTGATGGACCAAGAGGTCTGGCACTGGATCCAGATTTCACGGCTGCTCCAGCAGGTGCCGATGCAGGAGCGGGAACCAAATTTGTCGAGGCCAGTAAGGGGCAATGAGGATCATCCTGGATCCCAATGTGGTTGCTTTCTGAATTAGCTTGGGAATTAGGGGAAAAGGCGGAAATGTGTACAGAAGACCCCGAGGCCAATCGTGAACTAGAGCGTCTCTGGGGGAGTGGCCGGGAAGGGGGAAGAGAGTGAAGAAATCGTCGCATTTGCTGTTGAGAGGAGTTGCAAAAAGGTCGCAGCAAGGTTGACCCCATCTGCGGAAGATTTTGTCCGCTACTGATTGATTGAGAGACCACTTGTGAGGCATGAGAATAGCTCTGCTTAGCCTGTCCGCTATGACGTTGGACCTCCCTGGGATGTGCGTTGCTATCAGAAACCATTGAGAGGAGATTACCCACTGCCAGAGTCTGAGTGCTTCTTGACATAAGGGATAGGACTTGGTTCCACCCTGCTTGTTGATGTACCACACTACAGAAATATTGTCTGTCTGAATTGCAATAGTCCTGGTGGGTAGAGAGTCCTGAAGAGCTTGCAATGCCAAAAGCACCACTCTCATCTCCAAGACATTTATGTGCAGATGGTACTCTAGATGTTGCCAGGTGCCTTGGACAGTCTTTCCCTGAAAATGCCCCCCCACACACCCGATCAGGGAGGCATCCATGGTCACTGTGGCAACAGGAGGAGGAAGAACACACGGTCTGCCCTGGAGTATCAGAGGGGAGACTATCCACCAAGCCAGGTGGTCTTTGCACGATTGAGCGATTATTATCTTGTGAGACATTGGAAGCTGTTGAAAGGACCATTGAGTAAAAAGCATCCACTGAAGAAGCCACATGTAAAAACGAGCCAGGGGAACTAGTATGATTGCTGCTGCCATGAGGCCCAAGGTCTTTAGTACGACTCTGGTCTGAATACTGTTGCACTGTAGTAAGACTTGCACATGTTGGCAGATTTCTGAAACTCTGTTGAGAGGAAGCCTTGCAGACAGATCTTTTGTATTTAAGCTTGCGCCTATAAAGGTTATAGACTGACAAGGCGACAATGCAGACTTTTCGAAATTTATTGATATACCTAGCACGGAGCAAGTTTGGATGGTATAAACCCTGGCTCGTAGTAGCTGATGCCTGGTGGGAGCAGTGAGGAGCCAGTCATCGAGATATGGAAACACTTGGAATCCTCGCCGTCTCAGGTGCCCGCTGCCATGCATTTGGTGAACACCCTGGGGGCTGTGGTGAGACCAAAGGGCAGGGCCCTGAATTGAGAGTGACTGGCTCCCAGCTGGAAGTGGAGAAACCTTCTGGAGCGCCTGTTCATTTTGATATGGTAGTACGCATCCTGAAGGTCTATGGAGCACATCCAATTGTCCTGACCCAAAAAGGGTAGAATGGACTGGAGCATGACCATCCGGAACTTTGTTCTTTGAACAGACTTGTTTAGCCTGCTGAGATCCAAAATGGGTCTCCAGTCCCCTGTCTTTTTTGGTACCAAAAAGAACTTGGAGTAGATTCCGGATCTTTGCTGGTCTGCTGGGACTGGCTGGATGGCTCGTTTGTCTAGCAGTTTTGAAATTTTTAGCACTGCCTGTTCCCTTAGACTGGGTGGAACATCTGGAAGGGACTTGGTTGTTTGTACCGGGGTGTGGACAAAGGGGATCTTGTAACCTTCGGATATGATAGACCGTACCCATTTGTCTTGTGTGAGGAGATGCCAGGCTTCTGGGTACAGTGACAATCTTCCCCTGACTGCCTCCGAAGGTGGACAGTTGGGCAAGCCCCTCAGGGGTGCTGATAGGGTTTGTCAGAGAATGATTCTCTGATACCCTGATTTTGCGGGCCCCCTCTGTCCCTCGGGCGGCGTCTATTATTGATCCCTCCCCTGCCCCTGGAGGGAAACTCACCATGTGTGTCAGGCACGACTCCCTGGGGTTTCCGAAACCACATTTTTCCACTCTTCTGACACTTGCGGAATGGTCTAGAGGGAGTGGAAAAATGGACTCCCATGGCAGAGAGAGTCTTGCCTTCCTGCTCACACCTGGTAAGGGTATCTTTCACCTGTGGTCCAAACAGAGCCGAACCATCGAAGGGGGTATTGGTGAAGGACGCCTTAAAGGGGTCAGCAAAGTTGCATAACCGCATCCAGGCATGTCTTCTCAAAGCCACGCCTGTACCTGCGGCCCTTCTCGCCCCATCGGCTGCATAAGAAATGAGCCGCGTGGAAGAGTTGACGATAGAATTAAGGGTCGCCAGCTGGGAGTTAATCTTATCTTGAGCCCCCGCAGCTGATGGATCCTGAAGGGTATCACCTAGTTCCTTGAGAAGATCCCTTTGGAGATGGGTGAAATGGCACAGATAATTCAGCGATCGCATAGAAAAGGTCGCTGAGGAAAACACCTGCTTCCCGTACCTGTCCATTGTCCTAGATTCTTTATTAGGTGGATGGACAGGCACCGAAGGGTCAGCCAGCTCCTTCTTTGTGGCTGCTGCAACCACCATGGCATCAACAGGGACACCCTTTGTCAAAAATTGCTTGTTGGGTGGGGCTGTAATAAATTTAGTGGGCCTACGGGGAGTTGGTTCCACTGTGTCTGGGGCTGACCACGCCTTTCAAGCCACCACTTCCATTAGCGGGTCAAAAGGTGGAGACACCCAGGAGGTGGAAGGGCGAGAACCAAACGCATCCAGGTAGACCGACTCATCCTCCGAAGGATTAAGGGCAGTCCAGTTCCCCCTCTGCTTAAGGATCTCTAGGATGTCTGAAAAGGAGACATCCTCAGAGGGGGATCTTGGGGACCCTTCCGAATCCTCCAAGTCGGTATCAGACGTGACTGACTCAGGGGAGTCGACATGTTTCCTCTTACATTTTCTCTTCCGGGGGGGCTCCTCCGAAGGATCGGGGGAGGCCTCGGAAGAGGAAGATACACCCAATGGGGCGACCTGGAGCATTTGCTCTCCACGCTTGGGGTCAGGAGGGTGGACAGAGACCGATGCAGGCACCATGGGGGGAGGAGTCGAAGGGGCTGATCGAGGGGCCCACTCAGGAGTCAGCACACTCCTCATGACCTCGAAGGTGCCCCTGTCAGGCAGTGCAGAAGGTCCCCGCTCCGAGGAGACGAGAACCCTTGTTGGCACTGAGAGACGGCTCCGAGGCCGATGGGGCCGAGCTCACCTGCGCCGATGCTCCGAGAGGGAGAACGGGGTCGGACAAGGGTCCTATGCCACTCGCCCCCTCAGAGCCGACGAGGGAGTCTCGGTGCCCAGATCCCTCCAACGATGGAACCAAGGAAGAGATTGGAGCTGACGAAGGAGCCGAAAGGTGTTGTATCAGTTCCGACGTTACCAAGATTCGAGCCCCAACCAGCTCTTGCTCCGAACTCAAGGAGGGAGTCGGAGGAGGAACTGCTGTAGATACTGGGACAGCCACAGTCTGTTGAGATGTGCTGGTTAACATTTTGACCAGGGCCTGCGACTTAAGGAGTCTACTGACCACCCTCTCTAGGTCATGATCAGATAGCCTGGAGGACCGAGATGAGTGGGACCTATGGCTTTTCTCAGATTGGAGTAATGGTGATCTCGGAGCCGAGTGAACTGATTCTAGGGAAGGGGACCTAGAACATTTTCGGCTCAAAGACGGTTCCGATAGTAAGGTCAGAGCCGACTGAGATCTAGAGGTGTCGGCTCCAGCCGGAGCCGACGAGGAGGGAGGTGCTCCACCAGGCAACGTCTCTGAACTGGGAGCCGACGGCTTGGCAGGCTTAGAGGATTTACCCAACGAAGGCTTGGTCGGGGATTCTTCTGGCTTAAGTAAGCCTCTCAGGATGATCTTGTTCCTACGCTCCTGCAGGACTCTCGGGCTGAAGGCATGACAGACCGAGCAAGAGTCCTGCAGGTGTAGGGGGCCCGAGCAATAAACGCAAGAAGTGTGACCGTCTGTCAGAGACATCTTCTGACAGCACGAGTCACACTTCTTAAAACCTGAAACTTTGGTATCCTTAGACATGATCGATACCAAAGAAAAAATTCACTAGTGCTTAAACACACAGAAAAAACACACACACACTCGCACTAGTTAAGCTAACAATATTAGTAACTACACATTTAACTATATATAAATATATACAAAAACTACAAACTGTAATAAAGTAAAAGAGCTAACACTACCCTATTAATACAAGGAAAGGGAGGGGAGATTAGCCACTGAGAAAAAAGGGGGGGGGGAGGGAAGAAACTCTCTAACTAAAATGAGTTTCTAAGAGGGAATATTAGGGAGTAAACAGAGAGTTTAACTAACCGGAAAGCTATAAAAATAAGATAAGGTTATCGACAAAAACTTAAAGTTAACTTTTAATATATATATTAGAAGTAAAGATTAATACGACCTGGAGCCAAGTAAAATCGCAACCTCGTAGCTGAAGCGGCAAAAGAGATCTGGGGATCTGACGCCTAGCATTGTGGGATATAGGGAGGGCCTCGAGCCAGTAAATAGCTCTCGAGCTTTAGTAGATTGCCGAGTCGGAGCCGAGGATCAGCTCCGAACCCATCCAGCAAGAATGAAGGCGAGATAGACAACTTAACATCATATGTTCTGGGAGTATAATGGGTTAGCATATTTTAAAAATTCCCTACAGAGTAATCTGTCAGAAATACTGAGTAAGCAAATGGCCATGACTATGGAAATGATTCTTTTTAGCTGGGACACATTGTTTGAATTGTCTGGACATAGTAAGATCTTGTTAAATTTAATTCTGTTGATGACTAGAAAATGCAAATCAAAGTCTAAACCAACTGTATTTGAAGTAATGAACATTATGAAAGAGATAAAAGAACTAGAAGAGGAATCTTTAGAAATGGGAAGGATCAAATTGCATAGAAATAAATGGAAGGTGTGAGAACAATACATGCAAAAAAAGTGCAGTGAAGTTTAAGCGAAGGCAGGAATTGAGCAACGTATGTCATATTGGACTGATGGTAGTTAGAAATAAAAAACACATGTGATGTATAATGTATGCAAATGGAGAAATGTTAATATGGTCTGTTTTATTTTCTGTTAATGTATGTTTGCCTGTATCTTACATCATGATTTAATAAAGTTGTTTAAAAAAATAAGGCATGGCTCTCTATGCTGTAGACACCAACAGCATAGGATTGGGAATAATAGCTCTGTACTGGCTTCTGTTTCTATCTGCAGCTGCTGCATCAGCTGTTGTCAGGTGTAGTCTTCCTCAACCTGATTAATACACATTTTCATTCATGTGTTTTTTTTTTTGAACTTTCCAGTTTTCATGCTTTCTGCATGTAAGGCACCTTGCTGGTGTTGTTATTAATACATATTACATGTTCAAACCATCACAGCTTGCCTTGTTGTGTTCTATAGTAGGAAGATTGTGCATTGCTCATGTGTCATGACTTCTTTGGTGGTCTTTTAGACTGATGTGTAGAATTGATCTGAGGCAGCATTATAGCTAATTCAAAGACTCACATTGAGAAATGCTTTCTGTATGAAAGGGAACAGTGATAAGGGGATAAAGTAAGATCTGAGTTTAGTGAAATCAGAAAATGTTTACTCTTCAAAGACTCTTATAAGGGAGTAAGAGCCAAAAGGTTGGAGTTTATTGTTGAGATGTGTAGCAAATAGGTTAACTTCTGGCATGCCCCTCACTTCAACAATATCTTTAAAAATCTGTTGATCTAGATTTCATTCATGAACTAGCTCTATCTGTTAGCTGGTTCTGTAGCCCTGGCAGACATACAGCTAGCAGGTGAAACTTATGCTAAATGGCTTATGCTAGACTCAAAGTACTTATTTGCATAGCTGAGAAATTGTGTTTTCCCTCAATTTGTTGATAAACTGCATTACCATGTGACTGTCCATACTGATTTCAAAGTTACCCAAAATTAAATTGTCCTGAAAAACTATCATAGGTTCATAGGTATATACTAGGCTAATAACCACTAGGGCACTTAGAAGTCTAGCCTTGCAACCCAAATGTGACCCACAAATTTGATTTATACAGAGGGTGATGTACTGACTCCCTCTATCCATCAGAGACATAGACACCAGACCAGGGGTGTATTTCTGATTATTCATCTGTTGGTCCAAGTTGTGCTTGGGATTAGAGTTAGGGAGGAACTTTGCTTCATATGGATGGGGAGCCGTTCCAGAGACTGGAAATTCTCTAAGAAACATATTTGTGTCACCACCTTGTCCTAGTTATGTTGCAAGCAAAATGTAGGTATTTTGATCTAGTAGTATTGATGCTGTTTCTTTTGTGGATGTGCTGAATTGTGCTCTGCAAGCATAACTTGAAGAGTCTTTTATCAGCCACTTCATTTCTGAAGGAGAAATAAGGGACGCTCCTTTGGAAAGATTGACAGAGTCCATCCACCAAAGATTTCATTTTTTTAAAGCTTGAGAAAAAATGAATGGTAGACCAGAGTGGATATATCCATGTTTGAAACAGTCATGAGGGACAAATATACAAATCTTGAGAAGAAATACATGAGAAACTAGTTGGGTATAAGATGAAGTATATCCCAGGGCTTTTATAGGTTCATAGGTAGGTACTAGGCTATTGGCCCAAGGACCTAAGTAAGCCTAGCCAACAACAATACCTGGTTTACGCCATCCAAGAAAGTTCATTTCTTGTGCCCTTGTCAAGCAGAGCCACAGAAGTGATCCCCGGGGTGTATTTCTTATTTCCCATCCACTTATCAAGATTTTTCTTGAAGACTGCTAATGAGGAACTTTGCTTGACATAAATGGGTAGCTTGTTCCAGAGTATAGGAAGTCTCTGGGACAGGAATCTATCCCTACAGCATGTCCTGTTTATTGTGGTGACAAGGTTTAGGTCCCTAGAGCGTGTAGCTCGGAGGGATTTTGATTTCTTAAGGTGTAGCATGTCCAACAGCTCTGGGTTTAACATAGCTTTATATGTTAGGCAGAGATCTCCTCGGTGTAGGCGATATGCTACAGAGTAAAGCTGGAGTTTCTTGAGATGGTCAGTGTAGGGCATCTGTTTGAGGCCAGTAATCATCTTTGTGAGGTACTTCTGTGGCCTTTCCAGCTGCTGCAGATGTCTTGTGAGGTACATTCCAAAAGGGGCGCTGTACTCTATAATGGGTCTAATGAGTGCCGAGTAGAGGGGAACAATGACCTCTTTTTTCCTGGATGAGAACCCTTTTGTGATGAGTTATGCCACACAGAAGAATTTCCTGACTACTGTGGTGATGTGATTATACACTTAAAGATCTTGTCACCCTCTATAATAAACCTAGACCGCTGCGCTTCTCCAACAAACTCCTTATTCAGATATGTAAAACTAATAACTCAGCTGGTGACTCACTCTTCGTAAATTCTATAGGAAGATCGTGAAACTCTCTACCAGCTGATATTACCTTACTCTCTTCACTTCGTCAGTTCAAAACTAGGCTCAAACACCACCTGGGAACAAACTGGCTATGTCACTGTATCAAGCCTGGCTAACCTGTCTCTGGAATGTGTAAATCTGCTAGGTAGCCTAATATGTAATTTTATCCGATTCTCTCACTGAATAACACTACCTGACGATTTGTTATAATGTTTGCTCTTCTAATCACTGAAAATATTCTATATGTAATATGTATTGTCTGCCCATCTAATCTCTGTAAATAATATATCTGTTATTTATTTGTAATATGAGACATGTTATGATGATTTGTTATTCCATGGAGCTTTTCTCCCCAGGCCTCCACTGAAAATGGACATGCATCCAGTTGGACTATCCCAGTCAACAAATGTAAAATAAATAAATAAATAAAATAAAATTATCAAAGGAGAAACTGCTGTCCACCTGGGTCCCAAGGTCTGTTATCACACATCTGGCATTAAGTAGACTGCCATTTATGCGGTAGCTCATGGGTACAGAGTTTTTTACCAAAGGGGATAACAATGCACTTTTTGGCATTGAGCTTGAGGTCATGCCTCTGACACCAGGCATCTGTCTCAGTGAGGCCCTTCTGTAGGATGTCCACATCATTTGGGGACTTGACTATGGCTCCTAGGCCTTCTGTGTTAACCTGTACTTCAGAGAGGTCCCAGGACTGAACCCTGTGGTACTCCACTTTTCACTGGTTTGAAGTCAGATTTGGAGTCTGCAACTTTTACAGTATGGGTTATGTCAGTGAGCCAGTTGGCAACCCATCTTGTGACATAGGGATTTATACCTAGTTTAGTGAGTTTATCTATAATTCCAGAATGGGGGATGGTGTTGAAAGCCTTGGCGAGGTCAAGATAGTTTGTGTGAACCACCTTACCCTCATCTACGGCTTTGGTGACTGCCTCAAAGAATTGATCAGGTTCAGAAGGCATGATCTGCCTTTCACAAACCCAAACTGGGTGGGGTCCATAGTTTGGAGGTTACCAATGTCTTTGTTTATGAGTTCCATGATGATACATAGGTTCATAGGTTGGTACTGGGCTATCTGCCCGAAGGCATATATTAGTCCAACCACATTGTGCGGTATTCACCACCCCTTTAGTAGTTCCCTAGACACTTGTACTAGCAGCTAGTACCCTTGGCCCCTATCTAGTAGTGCTGTTGGTGTGATCCCCAGTGTGAACTTTCTGTTACCCATCCACTCATCAAGGTTCCTCTTGAAGAGTGATAGTGAGGGGCTCTGTCTTATGTAGATGTAGAGCCTTGCAGACCAGGCTCGTCAGCCTAATAGGGCGATAGTTCCCAGGATCAGTGTTGGCTCCCCCTTTGTGGACTGAGATAACTGTTGCTGTGCACCATTCAGTGGGCACAAAGCCTGATGTTAGACTATGATTGAACATTGCGCTTAGGTGGGGAGCAAATTCTTTCTGAAGTTCATGTACAATGCAGCTTGGGATGTTATCCACTCCCATGGATGCTGTGTTTTTGGTTTTAGAGAGTGCAGCTTTTACCTGCATACATGTGATTACAGGGACTCTGCATTCTTCCTGTATAGATATGGGCCCTTTAGGGGGTGGGGGAGGGGTAAAGTTAGCACTGAACCTATCTGCCAGGATGTTGGCAATATCAGAGCAGATCTAGGTGTTGCCATTGAGATTCTTGACATAGCTATAGAATGCTTTGTGGTTGCCCTTAGAATCAGTGGTGATTTTGTTTTCATAGCTAGCTTTGGAGGATCTTATAAGGGATCTCAGCTTCTTACTGAGACTGACCAGGGAGCTCCTCCACTCATGGGATTTTACTCTCTTTTGCAACAGTTTCTTCCTTCTGTTGTAGAGTTTGTTTATGGCACGGGACCACCAGATTGGCTTCCTTTTTTGGAGAATAGCATCTTGGTTCTGTTTGGGATAGCACGATCCATGCACTCATGTAAGTGCTTATAGAGTGCATTTGTGTAGGATTCAGCAGTTGTAACTGTATTGTCCATCTGCATGGGTGTCATGAAGTTCACTACTTCTGGCTTAGGAAGCATGAAGTTAGCTTTGGAGAAATTTTTTACCGTGGTTTCCTTAATGGTGGATGGGGGCGGGATGCGGATATCTAAGATGATCAGCTTATGGTCAGATCTGACCAACGAGGAGTTGACTTCAGGTATGGAACACCAGTCACTCATGTTGGTAATGACTAGGTCTAGGATATTGTTGCCCCTTGTGGGGGTGTGGATAAGCTGATCCAGGGCATTGGAATTTATGAATTACAGAAAGCGCTGAGTGAAGGAGTTGGTACAGGAATAGTTTTCCCAGTTAATGGTGGGGTAGTTGAAATCACCCATTATTAAGGTGTTTGGTTGAATCCTAATATTTTTCAGTATATCAAGAAAAGAGGAGTGGGAATCCTGGGGCATGGTGGGGGATCTGTAGCAAGCTACAATTTGGATTGCAGTTTTGTGCAGAGTTAGTTACACTTGGATAACCTCGGATGCATTATGCAGTGCCACTAGCCTGGAGGTGTGGATATCCTTAATGAATATGGACACACATCCGCCTTTGGTGTTCTGGTCCAGGTTAGATGGCCAAAAAGTGTGGCATGAGTTATAGCCTGGTAATGCAGTGGTGGTCTCTAGAGCCTTGAACCAGGTCTCAGTCACTGCACAGATATCGATGTTCTCCATTTTAAGGAGTGCCTTGAGTGAGTGCATTTTGAGATTTAGACTTCTAGCATTGAGTAGCATTACCCTCAGTTTTTGCTTGCCTGTTCCTGTTACGGTGGTGAATTTGTCATTTACTCCGAAGTGATCACTGCCTGACTTACAAAGACATGTCCAACTCAGAACTGACATGCTCCACCTAAAGAAATCCAAGTCACTGCGAGCCACTCGCTTTAGTGAGCTAAACCTTGCCACAACAATAAATAGAACATGCTGGAGGGATAGATTCCTGTCACAGAGACTCCCCATGCTTTGGAATCAAATTCCTAACTACATTAGGCAGAGCTCCTCACTAACACTCAAAAGAAACCTTGATGAGTGGATGGGTAACAGAAAATACACCCCTGGGATCACTTCATTGGCTCTTCTTGACAGAGGCTCAGTTAATTAATCAATGGGGCGGTGAAAGCTGACACAGTCTGGCTAGGCTTATAAATTCCCTCGGGCAGATAGCCTAATACCTACCTATGAACCTATCAACATTTGAATTTATTAGGGAAGGACCGGCTTCATCTGCACAGTATACAATGACTCAGAAAGTTTACAGAGGTTGCAGAGCCAGAGATGATTTTTATTGCTGTTTCTTGTGATTCCTTAGGACTGCATCACTAATTGATATGTTTTAGTAACAGTTCCCGAGAATGGATACTTGCAGGCAATCACATAAGCAAGAAAATTATTATGTCTCGCTTCCTCATAAGTGCAGACACTATAGCTAAACATTTGACAATTACCTCAGGGGCTATTAACAGCATAAATGCCAGATTAGAAGAATGACAGTGATGATAAGGTAACTGAAATCTGAGGCATTTCCTGTTGAATGGCTTTATTAGGATGGTAAGGAAGCATTTTCCCTACACAGAATTACCACAGAGGCTCCAATTTTCTTTGACAAAATATTTTTTTCTGACAAATCTAGTACTTGATATAGGACTGTTGCACTTTTTTGGGAACCAGAAACCTTGACCTGCCTGAGTGGGAGACCCCACTGTATTGTCTTCTTTATTAATAACAACAACATCAAGCATGCAACCTATGCATCCTCATATGATGAGTGTGGAAAAGAGTTTGATTGCAGCTTCTGTAGAAATTCTGTAGTACACCATGCACTACTGTTTTTAACACTCATGTGTGTGTTTATTTCCTGGTAAGAAGGAACATGGCACTGAAAGCTATCTCTCAGGGGTCATGGGGAAGGAGTACAAGGAAGAAAACAGCATGCACTTATTTTTATGACTTGTATTGCTATTTTTTCCTATACCATCCAAGTAAGACATGATGACCAGGTATAGGCTTCCTGTAAAAGGGTCATTCATTCGCAGACTAGTCCCTTTGAAACTGAAGGGTTGATTAATGATACATTTGTTTTAAATGCCACAATGAGTTTTGTCTTTCTTCTCAAGGTCATTTATAATGGCATCAGCAAGCTGAACAAAAGCAGGTCTTTGCTAATGGTGACATCTAATATCTGAGACTCAACACCTTCAGTGTATTTTACTTTCCTCAATAAGACATGCCTTCACACAAGAACCCTGTCCATGACTGATCTGGAAACAGTACCCACAGCATCATGTACACACTTTAATGCATGGACTCAGTTGTATCAGTTATTGGTTTAAAACATTTCTATTTTACATTTTCTTCAGTATCAGGAAGTTTTTGTAGGTTTTCTGAACATGACCCAAAACAGTTCTCACAGAGAAAATATGGGGATCTATAGTTGAGATTCTAAGATTAAGATAATACATGCTTTCTTCCTATACTTGCATGGCAAATGAAATTCCATACCAAAATGTAAATTAGTCATATAAAATATGCTTTCTGGACTGAGAAGAGGAGGAGAAGACAGCTATGGAAAGTACATATCTTTTCTTTAATGTAGAGCTCCTTTCTTCTTATATGCAGACAATCTGCCTTCATTACATCAATTACAGTCTTAAACAGAGGAAAGATTCTGCACTTCCATTCTGACATTTTGATAATTTCAATTTGTTAATTTATTTATGTAGATATCCGAGTTAGCACTAAGCAGAGTCCATGTTCAGAGGCAAGCTGGGGAGAAAAGCTAACTCTACATGGCACTGATAGTGTCTTACATATACTTATCATAATACAGATAACCAAGTATGCAATCATCAAAAACAACTGTACAGATTACATATATACAGTGGATATAAAAAGTTTACACACCCCTGTTAAAATGCCAGGTTTTTGTGATATAAAAAATGGGACCACAATAAAACATTTCAAAACTTTTCCCACCTTTAATGTGACCTATAACCTGTATAATTCAATTGAAAAACAAACAAATCTGTTAGGGGAAAAAATATAAAAAATAAAAAAATGTACAATAAGCTGATTGCATAAGCGTGCACACCCTTAAACTAATCCTTTGTTGAAGCATCTTTTGATTTAATTACAGCATTCAGTCTTCTTGGTTAGGAGTCTATCAGCATGGCACATCTTGACTTGGCAATATTTGCCCACTCTTGCTTGCAAAAGCGCTCCAAATCTGTCAGATTGCGAGGTCATCTCTTGTGCACAGTCCTCTTCGGGTCACCCCACAGATTTTCTATTGGATTTAGGTCTGGGCTCTGGCTGGGCCATTCCAAAACTTTAATTTTCTTCTGGTGAAGCCATTCTTTTGTTGATTTGGATGTATGCTTGGGGTAATTGTCGTGTTGAAAGGTGAAATTCCCCTTCATCTTCAGCTTTCTATCAGATGCCTGAAGGTTTTGGGCAAAAGTGACTGGTATTTGGAACTGTTCATAATTCCCTCCACCTTGACTAAAGCCCCAGTTCCAGCTGAAGAAAAGCAACCGCAAAGTAAGATACTGCTACCACCATGCTTCACCATGGGGATGGTGTTCTTTTGGTGATACAAAGTGTTGCTTTTGTGCCAAACGTACCTTTGGAATTGTGGCCAAAAAGTTCAACCCTTGGTCTCATCAGACCATAATGCATTTTTCCACATGCTTTTGGGAGACTTTATGCATTGTATTGCAAATTTTAGCTCGGCCTGGATGTTTTTCTGTGTAAGAAAAGGCTTCTGTTTTGCAACCCTACACCATAGACCAGACATATGGAGAATATGGGAGACTGTTGTCACATGTAGTACACAACCAGTACTTGCCAGAAATTCCTGCAGCTCCTTCAGTGTTTCTGTAGGTCTCTTGGCAGCCTCTCTGACCAGTTTTCGTCTTGTCTTTTCATCTATTTTGGAGGGATGTCCAGTCCTTTGCAATGTCACTGTTGTCCCATATTTTCTCCACTTTTTGATGACGGTCTTCACTGTGTTCCATGGTATATCCAATGCTGTGGAAATTTTTTTGTACCCTTCTCCTGACTGATACTGTTCAACAATGAGATCCTTTTGATGCTTTGTAACCTCTTTGCGAACCTTGACTTTTGCTGTAGCAGGCAACTGAGTACATGTCAGCAAAATCCTACTAGGATTAATCAGAGTCTCTTTAATTGATGGCAGGTGTGTACCCAAGAAGAATGAATGGTGTAATTAGATTAAAAAGTGCTTCAACAAAGTATTACTTTAAGGGTAAGCCCAATTATGCAACCAGCTTATTGTACATTTTTTATTTTTTATATTTTTTCCCCTAACAGATTTGTTTGTTTTTCAACTGAATTGTAAAGGTTATAGGTCACATTAAAGGTGGGAAAAGTTTTGAAATGATTTATTGTGGTCTAATTTTTTTATGTCACGGATACCTGGCATTTTAACGGGTGTGTAAACTTTTTATATCCACTGTACATAATGTAACATAACGTGATGGTAATAAGCAGAATGGTGTCTAACAATAATGTAAAAAGTGTAAATAGAACTGTTGCTTTAAAACTGAAATAAACAGTTTCTGGGATTCAGGGACACATTAAGGTAAACCTTTTTGATTCAGAGTCAGCTCTCCCAATACTGTTATCTCACAGACTCCTCTCTTG